>NC_042518.1:7104224-7405854 GCF_900963305.1 Echeneis naucrates
TCTGAGATCTGATCATTCCAAAAGAATTTCTTTTCACGGAAACAAATACAAAAAAGGAAAAGTTTAAGTAAGCTTGCTATGTTTACTGGCATAGACACAACTGTTGAATTGTGCATTTTAAGGCAGTGCAGCCGGAAAAGCAGGAAAAGTTACTAGAGTTCTACTTGTCTGCATCTCGCAGATGTTATCAGTTTCTCTGGTTCTTATGGACTTCCTTATGAGAAAAGCTGAAGGTAAAGACAGCAGAAGACTGACTCACTTGGGTGTGTGCAAGCTGGAATGTCCTCCCAAGCTTTTCTTGTTAACACGTGTCCAAATTTGGAAAATATCAAATTCTGAAACTATTTTCCTTGTAACACATCCATAACTGTAATACTGCTATAATTTACTCATCACTAGACATTTCTCCATCACCTTGTATGGTAATTTCAAAGACCACCTTCTTACTCTTGGCTTTCTGTCATTTAAAAACAAAACCTACTGAGACATCAAATTATCATCAGTCTAAATGCTGACCCCCCCCCCAAAAAAAAACTTTCAAAAAATGTTTCTTCTTTCTTGTGCATATTTGTACTTCGAAATAGAAACTGTATATTTGTCACATCATTTCACAAAAGAACTCCTTTGGTGAATGTCTGACAATATTAAAATATAAAAATGCCAACAACACCTTAACACGTAACCATCCATGCAGATTGAAGTGAACGGAAGGTAACCAAAAGGCCACGTTTAATGAAGAGTCAGAGATTAACATCATACCATTCATTTTGCTAAGTGAATTTCCTGTTCACCTTTACGGGCATTTTTTCCTCATTGGTCTTAAAGCAAAGTAGAAAACAGACTCTCAGATGACAGTTTTCTAAAAAGTTATTATTTAACTGTGGAGGAAATCAGAGACTATTGAGGTCCTTTCCAATATTTAACAAGAAAACGTGCACACAAAAGCCTTTCATATATAAATTTGAAAATTAAACACTTCCTTATTGAGGAACAGCATCTGCCTGATTTTATATAGATGATATCAAGAAAAGAAAATATAGACACACCCTGAACTTTTGTTCCCCATGATTCCACGTGTAAGCAATTGGGTAAATTTTGCTTATTCGTTTGTTTGTTTGAGAAGAGAGGAAAAAAAAGGAGCAAGTGTTGGTCTGATGACAATGCAAGGGATTTTTTTTTTTTTTTTTTGGAAAAATAACCCAAAACATCCATAAGCAAGGTTCAAATCTGAACCAATGTAATGTGTTGTCTTATAGCAGTTTTTAACTAAAAAAAAATATATATTTTTTTTTTTTTCTTTTTGCTGATATGCTGGTCGGCATCCTTTTTCCCCATATACCTTATCATGTGCCTTCTCTGTGGCACGCACTGTGAGCTGACACATATCTGCCTCCGTTTTGGACAAGTCTGGTGGCAGATCCCACACCTTCACCGTACAGTCCTGACTGCCAGACACTACGAACGATGCCTTCATTCTAGAGACACAAATATGGAGATCATTACTGTCACACAAATTAATAAAAATTAACCCACAATAAATAAAAAATGTAAACAATATTCACTTTTATCAATTATTTTTGAACATCTTTCAGCTTCCTCCTCATCTGTGATTATGAAAGGGACTGTTACCTGGAACAAGTAATGGAACCCACGGCGTTAGCATGGGTGGAGCCCAGGGCCACACATCGCACCTTACCACTGTCACTGTCAATCTTCCAGATGCGCACTGACCTGTCCTGGAAATGCACACAAAATGAGCATTTCTAAAATGGCTTCACATTGGGTTGACGTTGACAAAGTGTGAATTTTTTTTTTTGCTGTTTGTGTCCCTTATATTTAGTTTTGCAGGATGTGTCCTCACCTTTGCACAACTTGCGAAGAGAGAGCCTTTTTTGAAAACATCGAGGGAGAAAATAGTGTCTGTGGAGGATGAACAGATAGAAGAAGCAATAAGAAAAGAGAAATCCAACCTGTTCAGCAAGTTACCTTTCAAAGAATCTACAAGAATCCTGAGTCTTGTGGGTGCGCTTAATGACAGCTTTCATTTACACACATATATACATGATACTATACTTTCTGCTTTTGACACTTTTGGTATTTAAAGTCCTAACATTTTAAATAAAAAGTACTCGAACTTCATTTCCTTTAAAGTTTTTAGTTGGTTATTGTGTGTAAGACTGTCTGTTTAATTGTAGGCAGAGTTGTCCAGTGTCCCAGCTGTTTTCATTCATTTAATAGAGTTTCGTTTGTAAATGTATTTTTATATTTCCTCACAAGGCAAATGCTTTTATCAAGACTGATCTACATCGACAGTTATGCAGTGAAAATGTGTTTATTAGTACATTATAATATACTTTTGTTTGTGATATGCATCTATGAGCAAATATAAGTTTCACAGAAACATGTCGCCCTCGAGAGAATTAATAACATTTAGTGGGAAAGCCCATCTGTATTTTTACACAAGCACATACTGCCCTCCGGTGGTGACTTACCAGTGTGACCATACAGGATCTGGCAGCTGTTGGTGAGCAGCTCAAACACCTTTAGTTGGCAGCTGTTGGTGGCCACCACAATGTGACTGTCACCTTTACCCAGAAACTTCACATCGAGCACCTCATCGCTGTAACCAACAAACTGAGAGAGGATGGACAGAAAAGTTCCATTAAATCTGCATCAGTGGGACCAGAACCAGGTGTTCATTTCTGCGGTCTCTAGTTTGATATTACAGACTTCACATAATAATGTATATATTAGGAATGGACATTTTATCTATACATATATGAAAAATAAAAAATGGACACCAACTTGTTTTAGCCTACAAGTGAACACAGAAAAGAAATGATTGAGATGAGTTTTCTGTTGATGATCAATTTAATTTTGTTTTCAAACTTTATAAACTGACTAGTTACATAATCCATTATTTGTTATTAGCTCGGGGTCTGACATTGCACCTGACGTTACCCACCTGCTGCTGTGTGCTGAGGGCCGGCAGCTGGTAGAGCAGAATGTTGTGTTCTGCAGTGACTGTGGCCAGTCTGGATGAGGAAGGCAGGTGAAGCAGACACGTTAGACTGAGGGAGTCATCGTCCTTCTCCTCCCCAGAGACAGGGGTGGAGGGGAGGGTCTGAGTATACACACAACGTGCTGTGCTGGCTTCCCACACTCTCAACACACCTACAGGTAAGCAAAAGAAAGAGAGCTGAATCAGAAAGAGAAAGTAAGAAAGACGGTTTGCATTTCCAGAACAGCGCAGAAACCGGACCTTTGCTGCCAGCTGTGATGAAATGCAAGTCCCTGCTCTTTACTCCAATTTGGGAGAAATCTTCATTCTCAGGCAGCAGCACAACTCCCTCCACAGCCTGACCGAGATAACACACAAAGTATTCAACAAATCCAGTTCAGACTTACTCCTATATTATCCTCTCATGAGGAATTAAATAAAGATCTTTCAACATTTGCCTCACCTCATACACAGGGACAGTCCTCTTCACCTTCTTCGTCTCTAGGTCCCACACAGTGCAGATCTTATCTCTGCCGGAGCTAAAAATAAAAATGAGCACACAGTTACAAACAGCAGACAAACCAGCTTAAAACCCGAAGCTTAAGAAATCAGACAAAAATGAAGTAGTTTCTAGGTTTGACTAACATCAAATGGTTAGGAGTTCACACACAGTATCATACCTGACCATGGTGCCACCATCAGGGCTGAAGCATAGAGATGTGACAGTGCTGTAGTGGCTTTGCAGCACACACACACACTGACTGGAGCGCAGGTCCCAAAGCCGAATGCCGCAATCCAGAGAGGACGAGAAGAGCTGTAGGCGGCTGATATCAGGGTGGAACTGGACCAGGCTGCACAGATACACAACGATAGTTACAATAGTTTCTGAATAACTAACATGGGTGTTATGAAATCTGTAATTTTCCGGCTTTGACCTTTTCATTTTGTGTGTGTGTGTGTGTGTGTGTGTGTGATAATACTACAACACAAAAAACTATTTATATTAAGAAAATGTCCATAAATGTGATATTACCCACCTACAAAACCAGCATTTGCATTCATTGGTGAAATTCTTATCTTTAAATATTTTTAATTAAACCAAAAGACATTTCTCTAATGTATTTATGCTGAAACAACACTATTACAAAAAGTATAATCATGACTCCACTTAGATGTGGAAACAACCAACTTGGATGACACACACTACCACCTGAGTGAAAGCTGACCAGCCTTTTCAGACCTTGCATGTGCAAAGCCACGACTTCTGTTGAAAACAGTAATTGAAGGATTTCAGGTATCTGGACTTACTGCACAACACCAGATGACCCCTTCAGGTTATGAGTGCAGTACTGCTTCACCACATCCCAAATCTTGATGGTGCTGTCACAACCACCTGTAGGACAACAAGAGAGACAAACTCTGTAAGCTGTAAAATGTCGCTATAGCAGCTGTAAAGGGCTAGTATTAGTCCAGTGTCAGCTCACCTGTAGCTAGGAGCGTAGAGGTAGAATCAAACGTCATGCTGGCTACAGGCACAGTGTGAATGGCTCTCCAGGAGCGAGTACATTGAGCTTGTCTCCAGTCCCACTGCTTCAGCAGCAAAGCCCTGCTGGCTGTTACTAGCATCTGTAATGGGACACAGAGCAAGGACATAAACACATTCTTAATACTCTTTTCTAGGTTGATGATTGAACACACAGCAAATTCACAATGAGTAAATAATGAGTAGTTAAAGCGTGAGCACTACCTCATCATCACAGCTGAGAGCGAAAGATGTAATGTCCTCTTGATCGTCCTACATTTACAGCATTGACAAAAATGATGGAAAGATTCTCAGGACAGATAGATAAAAATGTACAAATCATTGAAATTCTAACAGAGGAAATGCTAATTAGCAGAAAAACCGTAGAAACAAATGTTATGGATGGCATGTTAAAACATCTTTCCATTGTGGTGTAAAAGGAAAGTAGGAAATCCTTGAAGAGCAGAAAGATGTCTGACAAACTTAATTTAAAACATGTGCTCTGTTGTTTTAAACACCAGAATTTTTATGGCCGCAGGCTTCATGTCTAACCACCCACTGTGCACTCACATGTTCAACACTATGGACAATCTTCCCAGTGCTGATCTCCAAAACATTGACACGAGAGCCACAAGTACAAAAGATGTGATTCTCATCTTTGCTGATCTGAAAAACACAAACACAGTGTTTAAAGGTTAAAGGTGCAATCGTGACATTTAACTGTCAAAGTTGTTTTGTGAAAACTGTTGTATCCTGTCTTTAGTTGAGAACCCAATTTCTGTACCCTGAAATGAAAGTCAGGGTACAGTCAGGGTACAGAATACTGGCTTCCGGATAAATCTTGTTTTAATCTTGTTTTACCCACAAACCTGCGGCAGTGCCACCACTCACCTGCACCTTCCCGCCTTTATAAAACGGCTCAATCTTGCTGGAAACAGCATAACTGTAATGATATAATAGAAACATATGACTGAGCCGTGAATGTTAAGTGACAATTTAGCGTAGCTTGTATTAGCCATGCTAACACGTCTGCAGCCTAGATGTGTTATATGACGAAAAAACTTACTTTGTTTTGAACTGAAGGCTGATATTCGCCATGTTTCTCGTGAGTTATACACCCAAAACGAAATGTTTCGGCAGCTTGGCTGATTAAAATGACATTCCTCACTTCACACGTTGGATACAGTCAACACAGCCATCCCGCATGTTGATGGCCTGAGTCGCATGCATTGTACGTCATCCGGGCGCACGGAGCTCTGATTGGCCAGAAGGTTTTCAGTACTGTTAACGGTAAAAATTCCGCTTTTATTGACAACATGCAAATAGATAGAAATCAAATACATTATCAAATACATTAAAAATATACGAATACAAACGCTCGTGTATAAACGGTGAAGCAAAATGCACTATTTCAATTAAAATGCCATTTTCGCTTTTGAACAATAGAGCCAGCTGAGGCCATTCATGTTTAAAGGTCTGCGCTTACATGTGGAGGCTGAACTGTGATGCTAGAACAGCAGGGAAAGGACGCCCCATAATGAGCGCCATTATCTGCCCTCGTGTTACCGCTTACTGTTTTCATTTGTCCACACATACATACACACACTCACACACACTGAGAAAAAAAGGGGGGTGGGGATGGAAGTGACTGTACCTCCGTCATGTTTTGTCAGGAATGTTCATGTGTCTGTTGCTTTGATAACGAGGGTGTGAGTGTTTCTTGTATGACATGTGAGAGGATCGATATGTAGTCAACCAGCACCGGGAATGGAAACAGGCTGAGGAAAGAAAGTTAATATGGTGAGTAGACAACAGCTTCTTTTTCATCAGGCGTTTTTCACACCTTTATTCTCTTTTTACTGACATTTTATGCTATTAATTTTAATGATATGTTTGATTTAATTAAAACATTTAGTTTTAAATCCACTAATTGAATGTGTAAATCCACTTTAATGTGTTTTGTTGTGGAAACACTTTAGTGTTTTGTAATCATGTCATACAACTTTCCAGAACAATTCTGCTTTGTGCCTTTACCTTTATGGTAAAAACACTGCGGATGAGTTCATGGCAACTGTTGAACCAGTATTTTACACCTGTAAAGAAAGCAGGCAAACTTTCAGTCTGTTCATCTCCTAAACTGTTGAATACTTCACCTATAAGCTCCCTTAAAATATAGTCATAATACGCAATGATGGCCCAGAGTGAAGTAGTGTTTATGTTGGCCACATCCAGGCGGACCCAGAGGCGTCAACACAGAGTGGGGGCTACGATGTAGAGCTGTTCGTGGACACCCCAGACTATGATCTGATCTGTACCATATGCCAGGGGGTCCTCAGGTGTCCAGTGAGAGCAGCATGTCATCACATCTTCTGCAAGAAATGTATACTGCAGTGGCTAAAGAGGTACCAAACACAACATGGGTCAACACCACTGGAATGAACATCATGCAGTTGCGATGCATGGGTTTTGCTCATGCAGGAGAATGGGAATAACTCTTGTTATCCTCCATAGGCAGGAAACATGTCCCTGCTGCAGGAAGCCTGTTAACCCAAGCTTGATCTTTGTCATGTTCAAGCTGAGCAAATCTATTGGACGCATGAAGACCAAGGTGGGAAAGACATGAATTTGTATCCTTGGATAATGGTGTGTCCTGTCAATGTGACGTTTTATGTGGCCACATTCTGAAGAAAACAAAAAAGATCATCATTACAAGCCTCATTATAAGCCTTAAGAGCTCTAAAGCTCTGTTTGTGATCTCTTACAGTGTAAGAATGAGATCCGTGGTTGTACAGAGACCTTCCCCCTCTCAGAACAGTACTGCCACAGTATGAGCTGTCTGTTCGAGCTCATCCCTTGTCCATACCATGGCTGCCGAGCACAGCTACTGCGAAGGGACTTGGATGCCCATGCTCGCCACTGCGAACACTGGCGACAGCCCTGCCACATGGGCTGTGGGACGATACTCTCCCACCGCACCCAGGCTGAGCACAACTGCTATAAGCAACTAAGGCAGGAGTATGAAGCCAGACAGAGAAACCACAGGGCCATTGCTACTGCCCTGCAAAGGAAGATGAGGAGGATGCAGAGCACCATGGCCCATATGAAGAGGCAGATAGGTCTTATCTGTGAGAGCCTGGAGGTGATGGATGATCTGCATGAGGAAGAGGAGGAGGACCTCGGAGAGAGCAGTGGGAGCTCGAGTGGGACTCCAAGTAGCAGCAACAGTAACTGCTGAGGGAGAAGTCAGTCCTGCTGCTAGTAGTTAACGGTGTATACTTTCCACATGAACTAATTATTTGAAGATTAGTGTTTTTCGGGTTAAAATGAGTGAATTAATAACAGCTTTTTGTAGTAGTTTCCTCTATTTTGTAAATAAAGTCTTAAATATCATTATCTTCATTCAAGAGAGAAGTAAGTGAATTTTTGTTAAGAAGTGATTAACAATGAGTAGGGGAGTGACAAATTCTAGTTTTCTGCTCATTTTTTGTGAAAAAAGTGATTTTATTAAGTTGCTTCTGGTGTTTCTGTGTCTCAAGTCATTAATGCTCAGAAAGCCTGGTACAGGGTTGCATTACTCCAGCACAGAAGAACAGCAAATACACAATAATTTCCTTAAATTGCTGATTGCTTGTTTAATTAAAATAAACAGTTGTTTGTAATGGTCATCATTATTTCCTGAAGCCCCAAATTAGATATTAAAATTTCTTGTTTCATCTGATTGAAAGTTAAAAATAAAAATATCTTGTTTTGCTGCCATAAAAAAAAAACAAAGCAAAACAGAGAAAGCAGAGAATATTTACATTTGAGAAGCTATGACATGTCTGTTTTCCATAGATTTTCTAGCAATCCAAATAAATTATCCTCATGTATAATAATCAGAAATGACCTTATTCAGTGAAGCTCACAGAAGGTAGGTGATGTTGATAACAGCATATTTTCTGAACAATATGGAAAAGCTGCCTGCAGAGGGCAGTCAGTGCAGCTCAGGGTCGAAATATCGCGATAACATCTCCGAATAAAAGCCGTTGGAACTTCTCGCAGGCCTTCTTCCTGTTATATCGATCACGTAAGTCGCACTCAGGTGCTTTTCATTCTGGGACAAATCCGGTTGCATCTCCAACATCGTTTAGCCAAAGACATCAACTCTGTCACACAAGATTAACGGAAAGTCCGTTTTGTGAAACGCGCTAAACATTTATCGGCATAATACAGCGAAGTTCAGCATATTTAGATATTTAAGAGACGATCGCTACCTTCAACATGGCGGCGTGCTCGGGTACACAATGTGTACTGATATTCCGAAAAAAATTAAGGTAAGAAATAAAAGTAAATTTTAAACGCATGCTTTTTTTTTCTACAGCAAATGGCGGACGACGCCGGTGGTAGAGGAGGTTTCCGCGGAGGCTTTGGCGCTGGTGGCCGCGGCGGCCGGGGCCGTGGACGCGGCAGAGGCCGTGGCAGGGGCCGCGGTGCCCGTGGCGGCAAGTCCGAGGACAAGGAAGTAAGTTTCAGACCCGGACCTTCGTTTAGCTCGGTGTGCAGCCACTTCACACCTGGAAGTGTTAACTCAGAACATGCTCTCTGCTCCGTCAGTGGGTGCCAGTCACCAAGCTGGGCCGGCTGGTTAAGGACATGAAGATCAAGTCCCTGGAGGAGATCTACCTTTATTCTCTGCCCATCAAGGTGAGCAGAACATGGCCAACCTGTTACAAGCAATCAGATGGAAGTAAAATTGGCTCTGTACTCTTTAAAGACTTGTAAATGTCCCCAATGTGGTCCACCAGCTTC
Source organism: Echeneis naucrates (assembly GCF_900963305.1). Taxonomy (NCBI): domain Eukaryota; kingdom Metazoa; phylum Chordata; class Actinopteri; order Carangiformes; family Echeneidae; genus Echeneis; species Echeneis naucrates. The sequence goes on from NC_042518.1 coordinate 7,113,536, forward strand.
TCCTAAGGACAACCATTTAGTTATTGGCTGCCATATTCGATGTGAATTTCCAGGACCGTCACACTGGAGTAATACCTGACAATTACAGTGTAATGCTGTTCTATTGATTTTTGACAAAGCCCCTGAAGTGGTTGACATGTGAGTTATGAAGGGACTTAATGAAGCAGGAATTGAATATGATGGCGTGATGGCCTAGATGTTCAGTAAGAAATCCTGATCTAATGCGCTCCCTTTCTTTTCTCGCAGGAGTCTGAGATCATCGACTTCTTCCTGGGTTCTGGCCTGAAGGATGAGGTGCTGAAGATCATGCCTGTCCAGAAACAGACCAGGGCTGGTCAGCGTACTAGGTTTAAGGTTAGTCTTTTTTTTTTTTTTTTCTCCTTCTATTTGCATTTAAACTCGGTTCTCCTCTTGTTAAGCTGTGCTATCTTGTGATTCTGATACCAATGTCTAACTCTTAACACTGTTGACCTGAATTGATTTACAGGCCTTTGTTGCCATTGGTGACTACAACGGCCATGTTGGTCTCGGAGTGAAGTGCTCCAAAGAAGTGGCCACAGCCATTCGTGGAGCCATCATTCTGGCCAAGCTGTCCATTGTCCCTGTCAGGAGAGGTTATTGGGGTAACAAGATTGGCAAGCCCCACACTGTACCCTGCAAGGTGACTGGTCGGTGCGGCTCTGTCCTGGTGCGTCTCATCCCTGCCCCCCGTGGTACTGGCATCGTGTCTGCCCCTGTTCCCAAGAAACTGCTGATGATGGCTGGTATTGATGACTGCTACACCTCTGCAAGGGGCTGCACTGCCACTCTTGGCAACTTCGGTAAGCGTCTTCCAATTGCTTCTGTGCATTCCATTAGCCAGTGTTTCTCATTTTCTCCTTGCTCTGCTCAGCTTCACCTCTGCAGTGGTGTAGTTGTCGTTATCAGGAGAGAAAGAAATGAGTATTATAATGCACGGCAGAAAGACTGTTGCGTGGTCTCCTCTGTTCCCCTTTTTGATGCTCAACAATCCTCAACAAAACAATTTTTCCTGCTAAAGTCTCCATCTAAAAGCATATACTCATGGTTTCTGTGGTTTCCTCCTCAGCCAAGGCCACCTTTGATGCCATCTCCAAGACTTACAGTTACCTGACCCCTGATCTCTGGAAGGAGACCGTCTTCACCAAGTCTCCTTACCAGGTATCGTACGCAGACTGGACTGTTTCATAATTTTAACACACAAGGCTTAAGTATTAACATTCCTTCTTATGTGGTGTTTGCAGGAGTTCACTGACCATCTGGCCAAGACTCACACCAGGGTGTCCGTGCAGAGGGGGCAGACTGTCCAGCCACCTGCCTCATAAAGTCTTTTTTTTTTTTTTTTTTTTTTTTTTTTGTACAGAGAATCGTTGAATAAACGTTCTGACACATTCACTGTGCAGTCTAATTTTTTTGCATATGAGCTCAAAGGGACAAGTGTAGATTGCAGAATAGTACTTTGCTAATGCAGTATGTTAATTATACAACTTAATATTAACCTTCTAAAATCCTGCATCTTCATGAGGGTATTACATTTCAGGGTCTTTGTATCGTCATTTTGTGTAGATCTGTCTAGTCTCATTTGTGGATCTTATGGGTACAAAAGCACATATCGATCAGTTTACAATAAAGATGGCCAAACCACTAATGCATACCAAATAAAAAGCTTGCTTTCATGGTGTTAACTGAGATTTTAGACTCACTGTTTTACCACCTGTAAAACTTCCTTACTGTTCTGACAAATCTGAATTTAACTCTTTAAATGTGAAGTTGCTTCGATAACATCGGATAGAGACAAACCAACACATTCAACATTTTATTTTACAACTATTACACAGATGAGAATTGTTCTAAACACTCTGGGCCTCAGCTGCCATCATTCGTTCTTTCTGCTTCATCAGGCATTTCCTTCCACTGGCATAGGCCCCCAGGTCTCCATCTGAAAAGAGCCAGGTTCATTGAGGGGAAAAAAAAAAAATCAAATGAGACCTCCAACAAAATCCTCAAATCTATAGAATGCAAGAAAAGCCTGTTTTTTGCATAAAGCTGGCATGGCTCTCAGTTTAGTTTCTTATTCTTTTTTTACTGTCAGCTGCTCCAATAACTGAAGAGTTTGAAATTTCTTCTACTGCACACGTTGAAGCATCTAACACCTTAGTACTTACAGCGTGACTGAAAGTTCTTGGTGACTTCATTGAACTGTTGTATTTCATTGGCACAGTTCTGGAGGTGGCTGGCTCCCTCTCTTTGCTGGCAGGCCCTCAGACGCTCCTGGATCACTTTCACAATCTCCTGGTCAACTTTACTGAGGCGTGAAGATGACAAAAGTGACCAAATTATGATCAAATCCATTTTCAAACAACAGATTACATGATCAAATTTGTTCTTAGAGCCAGAGAGACTTAATATCGTGATCCATTTACATATATGCTGTGTTATTTATCAGTCTTTGTTCTATAGCAAAAATAAAAAGTAATTACCCTGTGCTTGCTTTGTGCACAGGACTGAGCATGTCACAAAACTAGCACAATATTGTATGACACATGGACAAAATTAAGCTATGAACCTCCATCAAGGTAATGGTTATACAAAACATACATATACCAATTTCTGTGGTTTATCCATAAAGTCCATTAAATTATTTACATGTAATAAATAAAATTAAGTACTGACAAGAAAGTGATAACTTTGAGCCATATTGTAATCGATGACCTTGATCATTACATTTATCAAGCATTAACGTGTGTGGAGAAATAACCTAATTCAGGCCTTGAAATTTGGCGAGAATGCAGGTGATGCCACCTTTGGATCTTAGTTGCATCAGTTCGTTTTATATGAATGAATGAAAATACAGCAAACTAACTGCCACTGTATTTTATGGGCCCCTGTGGGGGCCCTGGGAGCCAACTGCAATTGCAGCTCTGCACACTCAGTGATGGCGCAGAAATGATGTCAAATTTATCATTTGATTTGTCACTCACTAGTCTCTCCTCCACTGCATCTCTGCCTCATAGTAGCAGGGATAATCTCCGTGCTGGCACTCCGTCAGGTCAGGGACACGGCGGAACTTCTGATGGTAGTACACGGACTTGTTGTTGGCCCGGATTTTGTCCACAGCCTCTGAATGAGAGAATAAACACAGTGCAGGGTTAGTGCATGGACACCTATCATAACACCTCCTCAGCATTATATTAACTCCACAAAGCCGTGATATCCTACACGTGAAATACTGTGATGTCTCAACGTCAGTACGTTTAGTCAAAACAACATGTGTGTGTTGTTGTCCTGTTAGCATCGTTAGCTTTGTTAGCTTCAGTTACCTCTAAATGTGGTGACAGGCAGGTCCACCGAGTAGTAAAACAGTTTAGACATGATGAGCGCCGGGTCGGGCAGCCCCGACTGTTTGTCCACAACCGGAGTCTGCCGAGGAGGCTCTGGATAAGCTCCTTTATCAAAGTCTCCGGGCATTTTGTGTTATTTTAACCGACACTGAGGAAATCTAACAGTTCGACCTCAGCGGCTCGTCTTTGGAGGTGGCGCATGCGCAGAAAGCACACTGGAAATGGCGGAGGTCAGCAAATGTAAAACCGTTTTTTTTTTTTATCTGCTCGTTTTATTTTAATTGTATTAATTTTATTAATTTTGAAATTGTCTCCAGGTAAACACATTATGGTCCAGGAGGAACCTTTCATCTATAAATATCAGTATTTAAAACGTATTTAAAAAGACACGGAGGTTGAAGGGTAAAGGTCACAGGCTGTTGTTCTGTTCAGTGGCAGCAGGTGGCGCTGCAACTCAAACCCTAACCCATCACAGTGGCCTGAAAAAAAAAAGCTCAAATAAATTACAAGCACAAAAATAGAAATCCAAAATGATCACAAAGACAAGCCAGATTTTTGCAGAAAGAAACGCAGGCCCACAAAAAAACTTTTCGCTTTTCTTTCTATGTGACGGTGTGTGTAAATAACACATCTGTGCGTGGGGATCATTGTGTCAGAATGTAAGAGTAGGTATAAGTATTTTGATACTTGTCATCAAGCATGACTTATTTAAATGGTATAAATTAATTGATTTATTAAAAATGAAAACACACTGATATGTGTACAGAGAAAAAGAACATGTATGTTCTGTTGAATGTGATGCAGCTTAGACAAAGAGTTTCTGTAGATTTAATTTATGTGGCTTATTAATAGACAGTCAATAACAAGACTGATAATACAGGAAAGCCAAATTACACAGTAACAGAGTGTCTATGGAGCAGATGGATGTTAGCAACATGAAAAGGAAAAACTCTTTGTAATTCCCTCTCCTTTCTCGGTTATATGGTTCCCGTCCACTGGGCCTCCCAACCACCTCAGCCCTAAAGCTTTACTCTCTCTTGCTGTCTTGTCCTGTCAGTACTTGGCAGAGATTGCCTTATTTGAAAGCAAATACTACTCCTCAACCAGGCCAGACACCAAATTAGAGCTCCTGCACTGTGTATCATTTCATGTATGACCCTAACATCAACACTGGTTCCTCTCTCTTTCTATCCCTCGACTGGACAGTGTGCAGACATGGTCAGTACTCGCTGTGTTTTTGGTTGTTTTTTACTATAAGGGATGCACAAGTTTACAGTTTCATCTGTTTTTATCTTTTACATGTGAGTATGTTTGTTTGTTTTGCCACCTGGATATTTAAGTGTTTGGAAAAGCTGTCTTGTAATGGCTACCTTTGGGGAAACGACATAAAATGCTGAAAGAGTCATTTCTTTTTAGTATTAGTATTTTTGCTGGCGTGGATTGATGAACAGAAAGACAAGATTACGGGACTTAGAACATGACGTCTTGCTGGTGTCCTGTTACACTTTAGAATTTGAATGTGAAAAGAAAGTTAGGAAAACAATGAAAACACAATTGTTAAAATGATGACTCAGTATAGTACGGGAACAATTAATCTATCTCTGCAGTTATTCCACGTGCACATCTTCAGTGTTATATACTGTGAAGGATCGCAGTAAAATACAGTGTCTGCTCATACATTTTGTGGCATTGTTAAAAAAACAACAACAACAACAAACATTTCATTTTATATTAATGAGTCTTGGTCATGTCCTTTATAGTCTCATCGCAAATTCCATGCTCCCCGCCACGGGCACTTGGGGTTCCTACCCCACAAACGAAGCAAGAGACATAGAGGGAGGGTGCGCACATGGCCCAAAGACGACCCCCGCCAACCTGTCCACCTCACTGCCTTCCTGGGATACAAGGCAGGCATGACCCACACCCTCAGGGAGGTGCACCGCACTGCCCTCAGTATGTATTCCTAGAATTAATAAATCATAGATCCATGGGTGGCTTGTATGATTCTTCCTGTTTTATCTGGTTCTTTGCTGTGCATTGTTTATTGCCACATAAACGCATCTGTTTGAAAGTCATAACTTTGTGGGTTTTACTGGACGTTGACAATATCTCATCTTTTTCTTACAGAGCAATCCAAGCGAGAAGAAGTGGAGCCTGTTACCATCATTGAAACTCCTCCTGTCATCGTGGTGGGAGTTGTGGGTTACATTCAGACTGTCCGTGGCTTACGTTCCCTTAAAACCATCTTTGCAGAGCATCTCAGTGATGAGTGCAAGCGCCGATTCTACAAAAACTGGTGTGCATAATTACAAATTCCACATACAGCCACTTCGCTGGCACAGAGAAGTTACAGCTGGGTTTGTTGCTGTGGCTGATTGTGTTTCTGAAGAAACCTAATCTTATGCTAAACAAACTCTTAGCAGGAGAATTATTCTGCGCATCAGCTATGTCATGTTAAAAGACAACTCAGGTTGACTTGTCATGTCTATAAGTTGAAGTAAAATGGGGGTGGAGGGGGGATACAATTCTCAGCTGAATTAGCTGGAAATTTTAATTTTTTCAACTTGATTACTGCATTATGTTCTTGGGAGAAAAATTCTCAGTGTCAATGAGTTTCTGAATTCTGTCTCAGGTACAAGAGCAAGAAGAAGGCCTTTTCCAAGTATAGCAAGAAGTGGCAGGATGAGCCTGGAAAGAAACAGCTGGACAAGGAATTTTCTATGATGAAGAAATACTGTTCAGTCATAAGGGTTATCGTTCACTCCCAGGTCAGACAGTATTTATCCACACTGATCAATCACAAATAAGCTTTCACAAAGCAAAATCCAGCCATTCAAAATATCAGGGTAGTCTGTTATTACATCAGTTTGCACCTCCCCTTCTCTTGAAAGGTTCCCTCCAAAAGGGTAGAGGTGTCAGGCTACGACCACATGCAATGGGAAAAAAAAGCTACCTCATCGCCGAAGCTTTTGGCTGCCAAGATTCAAATAACTCTGGCTGTGATGTTGTATCTGTGTTGAGCACTGTGCCGTATCAAATAGGAGTTTAAAAATAAATTCTAAGGCGGAACCTGGCTGCCCACCCAGCCTTTGCCAGGTGAATACATTTATGTTGGCAGCAAACAAAATGAAGATCAGCCAAGATCTCAGCCCTTCACAGTGTTACAAAAACACTCTTTCCATACGCAGTGGAAATGATATACCTGTAATATACCTGTTGATCTGGGGTAGCTGAGGGTTATTATTCCTGAAAATTCAAACATATATACTGAATAATAAATCTGACCACAAAAGCTTGTGAACATAGTAAGATTAAGAAATATGCTCCCTAAACCTTGAAACTGTTTTCACAAGCTTCACAGATGTTTCTTCTCTGTTTCCAGATGCGACTGCTACCAATTAAGCAGAAAAAAGCCCACATTATGGAGGTGCAACTAAATGGGGGCAGCATCTCGGACAAGGTGGACTGGGTGAAGGAGCACCTGGAGAAGCCTGTATCTGTGTCTGCTGTCTTCTACCAGAATGAGATGATTGATATCATCGGTGTCACCAAAGGTCATGGCTTCAAAGGTGGGGAACATGATACTAGACTGTAGCCTTTACCCAGGTCTTTGAAAGTACATTTAGATTTCTAACCATCATATCAACCATTGCATTTGTTCTCTTTGGGACGTTAGGTGTGACAAGCCGCTGGCACACAAAGAAGCTCCCCAGGAAGACTCACAAGGGTCTGAGGAAGGTGGCCTGTATTGGAGCTTGGCATCCTGCCCGTGTGGGCTTCACTATTGCCCGTGCTGGTCAGAAGGGATATAATCACCGGACTGAGATCAACAAGAAGGTTAGATGACGGTTCAGTTTCCACTGTGGACCACTTTTCATTCCCAAAAATTATACAATATTAATGACTAATCAGAAGCAACATTGTTATTCACATTGGTAGACGGGTTTGCCATCATTTTATGTCCATATGTGTCCACAGATCTACCGTATCGGTAGGGGAGTCCACATTCAGGATGGAAAGGTGATCCGGAACAATGCCTCCACTAATTATGATACCAGCCAGAAGACCATCACGCCCATGGTACTCTCATCTCTTGTGACAAAACCAACAGATGAAACAAATTGTTTTATCATTCAGGAAATAGGAATTCACGCATAGCCCTATGAAGCCCCTATCACTGATGTATAATTGACATGTCACATTTTAAAGTTTGCATGTTAGGAGTTAGATTTGGCTTTTACAATGCACAAGACAGTATTACGACAATCATCAGACTTGAAGTTACTCTAATGTAACCATTAGATAATGGGTGAAACTACAGGTTAGATAGAAAGAGAGTAATTTATTTCTGAATAGGCCTAATTTACCATTTCTCTTAGGGGGGCTTCTCCCACTATGGTGAGGTGAATAATGACTTTGTCATGGTGAAAGGCTGCGTGGTTGGGACTAAGAAACGTGTCCTCACTCTCAGAAAGGTAAAATGCAATTTCACAAGTCTTAATTTCAGAAATACAAACACAAAGCTCTGTGTGCTGTGTTAAAGCATAAGTATATTATCTGCATGTTTGTGTCTCTCCCTACCCAGTCTTTGCTTGTGCACACCTCTCGAAAGGCCAACGAGACAATTGAGCTCAAGTTCATTGACACCACTTCCAAATTTGGTCATGGCCGCTTCCAGACCGCCCAGGAGAAGAGGGCATTTATGGTGAGTGTGAGAAAAGCTTGGTGCACGCTCAAATATGAATACCAAGAACAAGAGGGAAAATGGCTTGTGTAATGAGTCAATATTTGCACAAATGGCTGTTTTTTGTTTTTTTTTAATTACTATTAGTTTTTAAGTATTGGCATAATCATCCGTAATCATTCTGCTCTAACCTCAGATTTCTGGTTTACCTGTAGGGGCCACTGAAGAAAGATGTCAAAAAGACACTGCCAGAGCCTGCGTGTGAGGATGCCTAAAAAATGAATTATATTATCATACAAAAATAAAACTGAGCTTCAAATAAACAGTGCAGATGTTCCATGTGAAATAAGTTAATGTCTCTGGTGTATCTTTGGTCCATCACTCGTCACCAATTAACCATGAACCTAGACATGTTCGGCTCCGCCGGGAATCAAACTGAGTCAGTGCTAACCACTACGCCACCGTGCTGCTCAAAGGGAGGGATCCAGTCTCAGGGGGTGGGGGTCTGGTCTAGTCTCTAGTCTGTATGGAGGTACAGTCAGTCTGGTCCGGTCTGTGGAGGGATCTGGTCTAGTCTGGTACGGTCTTACCAATCAACATAACCATGTTCAGGCCGGAAATCAAACCTGCGACCCTCTTATTGTGGGAGCGACATCACTAACCACTAGGCCACCATGCGTATTTGTTCAGTTTACTGAACAAGATTAAAAGACCTGAGTCAGTAAAAAGATCAGAACTTCCCATCACTAGCATGGACTGAGAAAATGGCCCCACTTCTTACCTGATTTATTAGCTCCACCTCTTGTTCCTCTTCAGCTCGTCCAAAATCACATACCAGTGGGTGGCAGTGGGTTACCGCTTGGTTTTAACAGCATCATCTACATACTTGCATGCATTTTAGGTTCAGCAATTGAAATAAATATAAAGTTTTGAACAAGTTTTTATTGTGCTTTGAGAAACTCACGAGCATTAAACAGTCACATTGTTCAGACAGAACATGCACCATGGCAGCTTGGTTGAAGAGAGGTTAAGGTACTTACCTGCTGTCTAATATTTTTCAATTTTAAGTTTGTCCCGTCTCTCTACCCTCAAGTGGATCAGTGGAAAAGAAAACAGACGAATGGCTAGTTTTTGTTCAATCTAATATCTTTAAAATAGCAGTCATGATTATGAGCAGTAGCGACAGTCATAGACCTGTTATTCGGTCTGGAATCTACTTCAGCAACTGCATTAAAACAAGTTGACTTTTGGACTTGGTATGCGCTCTCACTGGTGATGAGGGTATTCGTTCAAGTTCAACTTCTTCACAGTAGGGGGCATTTTAGCACCATTGTCACAGTCACTAACATTTTCAGTGTGCGCCCTGAGAAATCTATCCTGCACCGGTTAAGACTAACACTCTCAGGACGATCACCAAGCGGGTATCCAGCAACAGCAGCCACGGCTTCCATTTGGCAACTGCTGCTCGCCACTTTTTTGCATCGGAAAATGTCATATCTGTAGTCTCTACTCCGACATGTACTCCTGGGATTCCACAGAGGACTGTTGGGATGTGGATTGGATTGAGGAGTGATGGGATGCAGGTCGATTTTCCAGGCCAGATGTCATCAGGGGCAGATATAGATCATCCATATTGGGCATGACAAATACTTTCTGTAAAGAGCAATTGTTAAAAGGTCCACTCAATTTCACACAAACACACCCTCGTACATCTATCTTTGTGAGCACACTCATTGACATAGTTCATTTCTTATCCTTTTCTTATTTTATCCTAACCATCAGAATCCCTAACCCTTCAAAATCCCTCCACTTTCCTAAAATCAACTCACTTAGGAAAATACATTTTTTGGCTAACCCTATACAGCGTTGTAGCACACACATATAGACACATACACCAAAATGTTGATGAACATTATTCAGCATAAATTCATTTACCTGAAACTCACACTGCAGTTTTTTCTCAATCCACTCAGTGACATGAGAAAAGGTGACTTCCCTCTCCCCGAGCATAGGACGCACATGAAGGTCCAACCTGGGAGGTACCCTGAAACTGTACCTGAGAGGAAAGGAGGATTAGTGAATAAATGTGCAGATTAACAAATAACCTGAACTGAATCTGTGTATGAAATGTCAGTACCATATCCTGTCCGTAGGAGGTGGTGGGATGTTGATGGCCAGAATGCCAGAGAGCTCCAGCACCTCCACACTGAGCATCAGAGGCATGTTGGACACCTCAGCTATTTTCTTTCTTATGTATTCGTTTTCTGTAGCCTTCTGGAAATATCTGGACTTTGCTATCTTGTCCACAAATCTCAGGATTTTCCTACTTGTGCTGCCACCAGTGTGCCTGAGGTAAAAATAAGAACAGCAATATATGTTTTATCAGTATCACTTTATTATCGCTTGTGTAAACATTTTTCTTGGGCTGAAAACTGACTGCTTCACCTCTAATATCATGAATATTGCTTTTTTTCCTAAAAATGTGATTACTGTCTGGATTGAAGTGCTACTTCTCCTTTTTAGGAACCAACCAATCAGTCAGGAGCACTTTCTATAATTAATTTCCTGAATGTCTGAATGTCATTTGTTTGATTAACCTCTCCGTCACCATCTTCCCTCATCCCTAAATGTGCAGGAGCAGTCCAGCCCGCATCTTGGGGGACCTTACCCCCCCGACACGTGGACAGTTTGACTCCCTTCCCTGAGGCAAGAGGCTCCAAAACATTATGACCAGAACAACTAGAGTGAAATGTTGCTTTTACCCAGAGGCTTAGTCTTGAAACTCCATTTGACTTTTACAATAAGGCCAATTACAATGGATTATTTTTTTACCTTTTACATCGCACCCCTCCTGAACTGAGGAAGTTCAGGAGGGGTGCGATGTTGAACCTTGAACTGCTGCTTATCAATTCAAGCAAATGCCTAATATCTGCACTTTTCAAGTCAGACCTTACTATCACTGCATATCACTATACAGTGGGGTTCAGTTTTGTGACTTATGATCCTTGAAAATTTTCACCTCTGTGGCAGTAAAATTGTTAATTTACCCGTCAGCTGCTGTGACTGTGCTCTTTTCCCCCACAGACCCCTGGGGCTCAGATGGAGGGGGTTCCTCTTCATCAGATGAGCCTGCGCTGGATGATTCTTCATCACTATCAGCTAGGATACACAGCCTGGGTTTACAGCTGTAAAACACACAAGAGTAATTCTTAATGCAAATTCAAAAACTTAAAAGGCGCATTTTGCTCACCGTTGCCTTCACATGATTTCTTCATCTTTTCAGAGGTATGAAAGTTTGATGGAGCTCACCCCATTTGCTGGGTCTCTGGAACACTGTGAGTGTCTTCCTCTCCTTCTTTACCCAATTTGCACAGGTTCATCTTAGTCTCTAAGGTCATCTGAAGGCAGCCTGTATAGATCAACTCCATTTCCAGCCACAGGCCTTGGAAAAGAGAGAAGAGAACAGGTAGCAAGTAATTCTTCAAATTTTTTTTTAAATGAAGTGCAGTCTAAACCCTAAAACTTTGGTTTGGATTCCAGGCCTTTCTTGAGATGGTCTGGCATTGTGTTCTTGCAGAGGCAATATTAAACCAACAGAGGAAAGCTTTGGCACATTATTGTTAGTTGAGCTTAGTCAAGGCTAAGAGGATTGCTAATCGCTTTAGCGGGAGACAATAGAAAGCTTTTAGTGAGGCATGACAAACTCATGAAATAAATGAGATCATGGCCTGATCTGACCGCAAGAATGTGACTGATGAAGAGATCTAGGTAGAGACTGCTGGTTGACTTATCTAAACCTATTGAAAGAAGGCAAATCACTTCACATCACAGGCCAAGACTAAAGACATGAAGATTCATATATATATGTACCTCTGTGGTCCAGTGTAGGTTTGGATGTGTTAAGGACCTGAGGTAGGCAGGTCCCCATGTCCAGATCAGCCAGAGTTAGTTCATTCATGAAGTATGGCAACTGTAATGACAAGCCGTTTATTTAATTTGTACAATTTTCCTGTCAAGCAAGAAAAACTTTCAAATGAAACCAGTATAAAACAAACAGAGGTCAATAAATATAGCTAACTACCTCAAAGAAAATAGTGAGCAATGAAAGCCTGCTGCTAGTGTGTGTGTGTGTGCGTGTGTGTGTGTGTGTGTGTGTGTGTGTGTGTGTGTGTGTGTGTGTGTGTGTGTCTGTGAAGGAGAGAGTTTGTGTCAAACAGCAAAGCAGGAAATGAGTAATGGGATGCTGTGGTGCCATCAGGGATCCTCTGCCTGCTGCCTTAGGAGCCAGAGAAAGTGCAGTATCAGCACACACACACACACTCATTCTCTCTCACACATACACAGCACTGACCTTGCACATAAAGTGGTGCTGATGTTTTGCTCAGATCATTGAGTGATACTGTTTGTAGAGCTCTGACCCACAGTGCACTCACTGTAGCAGGTGCATTAGTCATTGAGATACTGATGATGCTATTGATGATTAACCTTGAAAAATGAATCACAACTTTTAGCCGGGCTCACCTTGATTTTGCTTAGCTTTTTTTGGATCTTGTGCGCAACCTGATTGGTCCAGTATTTCTCCCGGAGAAAGTCCCAGAAAATCCTTCCCACTAGGGAGTTCACCCAGGTGGACTGGCCCTCTGCAGACCATGAACCTGAACTGGACTCAGCTCCAGCTTGACCTCCAGAATTGTGCTCTTCATTTTGCATCTGTGGGGTGTAGCACAAAAATGTCAGATGGTAGCAGATGCATTTGCAATTTTCCAATGAGTCGCATGCTGGTCCTGTATCTACCTCCTCTAAACATCAAGACAGACTGTTTCTGCGTGAGGTGGCAATTCCAAAACACTCAAACTGAGATTAGCAGCCATAGAGTCTGGTATTCTACAGATGCACAGCAATCAGATCCTACTAATATCTTTCCAACAACATGATACCTGATATTTCTGCACATTGATATATAGTCTATTTAGCAATGTTAGAAATTTATTTAGCTGAGCCAGGGTCCCGGAAAAGTGCTAATCTGAACACTAACTAATATTGAGTAGCTCCGATCAATGTCATGACGTCATCACTATTAGCATCCAGAGACATCCAGGGACTAAGTATAGCAGAAAAAGCTGAAAATTCGCATCACTATAAAACCTTAACTATATGATAAACAAGCTAAAAAATGTTCCCTGACCTTCTTGTGGGTTGTGGGGCTTTCCCTTTCACTGAGGCAGGGGCTTGGGGTGGGGTCACAACTCTCTGAGCCAATCAGTTGAGTCATATAGATGCTGTAGTCCAACAGAGTTCTTGTTTTCATGGCTCCTGGCAAATCCTGGAGCTCTTCAGTGGTTTCTTTAACAACATCTCCACCAGGTAGTGTTTCTAAGTGATGAGATAAAGATAGATATGTAGTGAGAGTAGTTGGTAAGTATAACCAGACATGATGAACCATAGTATCATCTTACCTGTGCTCTCCTCACCACTCACACTACTCTTGGCTCCAGCCCTAGATGCAGACAGGAAATGCTGGAACCATTCCTCCTTTTCTCTTCCTGTGCGGCCAAACAGGTAGAGACTGACAGGAAGCTGGAGGTCGGGTGTGGTGTGTCTCTCTGTCCTCTCCTCCTCGTCCTGCCCGTCAACCAGCCTCTCCTCCCCTACTTCCCCCTCTGCGAGAGTGATGCAGATGGGATACTTCTTGTTCCAAATCCTCTTGCGAGCCAGACCAGGAGGCAGTAGAGACACCTTGGGTAAAAAAGTGTGTGTGTCAGTATCTTTTTTTACTATTCTGAGAGGGAGATGTTAGCAGGCATAAATGTGTTGGCAGGTAAATACGGTCAAAGCTCTCCCCACATAGATTAGAATCTAGATTCTATCTACTTCACTATTGGAAGCTATAGTCACCTGCCTCAGTGTGTGACTGGCATAATAGAAGGGTTGAGTTTATTTAGCATCATCACTTCAGTCCTAATGCTTCAGCTCTTTCGGCTCGGTGTTAGATGACAAAGTGGGTGAAGAGAGATGAGAGGGAAGAGTTCAGGCAAGAGGTCATCTTGCTTCTCTCTCTTTTACTCTCAGGGACAAGCCTGCGGTTTGGATCCTGAAATAACACACTGACCTTACAGTTAGCCAGTTGATACGTGCGTGAACGTAAAAATGTGGAGTCACAGGGCGTCTCATCGAAAGCTGCCCACCGGGGGATGTTGGCACGTGGGTGTGCCAGGTGTAGCCGACTGCCCTCCAGTGTGACATAAACAGAGTGAGTGATGGTGGGGTTGAATGTCTCAGGGTCGTAGCTGTACGTCTCATTCATCCAACCCTGGAGGAAAATTATAAAGGCTTATCACAAATCGCCTCACTTTTTCCCTTCAGAACAGACAATTATGACAGTCGTGTTGTGGCTATATTTATGTGCATTTATCTTAGTGTAAATTGCAAGCACAAAAATATGCTAACCTAACAAATTTCCTACTTAGGTAAGTGAAATTCACAGTAAGTGGTATAAACTGGGACAATACAGTTCAGCAGGAGGGGAAACCTGAGCTGTGGTAGAATACATCTGTCTCATTTAACAGCATGGCTATGTCATGGTAGAAACTCCTCTGTCCTCATGAACTTTCCCTTATTTGAACCTGTTCTTTAAATGTTAAAGCTGCTGTGCTATAGTGGCTTTTTTACCCAGTTACTACCCTTTTAAACTCTTCTAGCCCCCACTTATCATCAGCGTCATCTTTTTCTTTAGTGCCACTGAGTGGTGTTTGTATTTCGTACCCAGCAGAATGAATACTCAAGCAGCTCATTTCCACATGACCAAATCAGTCGCAGGTAAACATAAAAGTACTAACAGTTGGAGCAGCAGGCCTACAGCCAGGTTAGCCACTATGACTAGCTGAAGCTGCAGTTTTGTAGATGTAATGTTTACCACTGCCATCATCCTTCTCTGGTGCATAGGCATGCTAGTATTTCTGAAATAGCACTTCAGCTTAGCTAAAGTGAATCATCAGTTCATTTGAACTGAATATTTGAATTAAAATATCATTTCAATAATATTTTACTGGCTTATTGCTGCAGGTGTAGCCATCTGTGAGTTCACTGGGCCGAAGGGTTGACAGAGAAAATGTTGGAGAAAGTTAAACAAAACACATGTTCATACGCACAAAAAGTCACTTTAAATAATCCCCCATGATGTTTTGATGCTGGCGCTTTTTTCAGAGCAGTGCCCAGCATCATGCTCTCTGCTACATTTGTGCAGTGCAGAGTATTGCACTGCACAGACAAGTTTAAATAACAGTAGAGACACAAAGGGTTGCAATGTCAGTTTGTTTAAATGCTAAATTTGATGAATTTATTACCTCTAGAATTGTTTCTGGATCTGTGAGGTTTGTACCCTGTGGAAACATGCTGGATTTGAACTGAGACCCCTCGTTGCTTCTGACATTTGAGCGACGTGGGGCAAACATGAACACAACCACGAGGCCGAGGATGAAACCGCATGCGACCCCCACAGACAGACCAGTCAGATAGGAGGGGAGGGGCAGTACAAAAAACCCATAAGCCAAAAGTCCCACAGGGAAGAGCCAGTAAATAGGCAGTGTTGATCCTGAGACAATGCCTCGAGACTGGCTGTGAGTTTTCTGATGTGTCCCACTGGATCCATGCTGGAGCTCCACGACTTGAATCATATCTCCATAACTGTGAATTTCATAATGGCTGTCTTTGCTGTGGATGTGGTGTTCTGGAAAGGCTGAGGATTTCATTAATGAACTCCTTTGGAGTCTTCTCAAAGGAGTGTCAAACACACCTCTGTGGTCACCATCAGTCCTCCTCCAATATTTTGAGTCTCCATCTTCAGAATTTCCCTCTCTTGCACAACTCCCCTGGGAGGCAGGCGAGTCTCCGGCACCAGGAGCCTTCCCCTGCTTGGGGCTCCCAGAACTTTCATCCCCCATGATCTTACTTAGCATGCTCAAAGGATCCTGCATGGCCTCTGAGAACTTCCTCCGTGTGTCCTCTAGTTCAGCGATCAGTGAGCTTCCCCGGGGTTCAGTCGGGGATGTGCTACCTGTGGACGGAGGTGATGCCCAGTCTTCTTTCTCATTCAGCCGGCCTGCTTCAGGCCTCACCTCTGGGATCTTTGGCTGGGTAAGCTGCTTCCAGGGATGTAAATGCAGTTTGGAGTCAGACTTGGAAAGATTGACCTCTGGCTCAACCCGCCGGGAGATCTCTGTGCTCAGGGACTTGACCAGACTGAGGAGAGGTTTACCTCTTAGAGAGCTGCTCTCCCTTGGCTCCAGGTCTGTGGAGGAGGATTTCACCAAGTTTGTAGTGACAAGCGGACCTGCTGATGATGCTGACAGATCAGCTAAAGAGCCTGGGGAGGAAGGGGAGTGAGGCAGGAAGGGAGTCTGGGAATGGTAGCTCTGACTCAGTTCTAAATCCATCGGCAGAGACTGTCTGGCTTGTGCTTTGTCTTTGGAGAAGGCCACAATGGGACCCTCATCATGACGGTCCAGGCTGAAGATGAGCTTGCTCTCCTCCATGCTGGCTGTCAACCACGAGCTACAGTACGAATGCACTCAACCTAAAGAAGCAGCCGTCATTCAGGGCAGGGAGCATGGTGTTAACACTGGGACTGTGTAACTGCACGCAGACCTCTAAAATCCTTGTTGGGCTGCTTATCGTGTTGGAAGCTGGAAAAGTAGTGGGAAAAAATATGTTAAAATACAACCAGCTTTAACAAACCTTAACATTACTTGTTTTATTTGCAACATTTTCAACTTTCCTTCTACGTCCCTTAAGACCTTTCTTGTTGAATCACCTCTGCATTCTCTCTTATGTCCAAATGACTGTTTCTCAGCACTTAGGTGAGATAAGGGGCGAACAACTGCTTTGTTTCTGGGATAATCTAATGAGCTATTAGTCCACTGAGCCACAGTTAATCCCAATTAGATGCAATGATTCATCAAATATCTTCCCTTAGGCTGATATTGGGATTCATTGTATCAAGGGAGGCGTGGACAAGACTCTCTTCTTGTAATTAAAATCTTTGGGCAATTTTCCACAGCACTCATCCACACACTGGTTTGTTTTGCCGAATTCTGTGTGAACTTTATTGATTTGTGACTTCCTGGTGGATGACCCACCCTGACTCTTGAGTTACATGAATGTAATTGAGAAACTGATTTTTTTTTTTTTTTCAAACAAGCCCTAACTACTGTCCATTACATAACAATGGCATTTAGACACTCCCCTGGGGAATCAGAGCATTTAAGAGCATGTGGATCAATTACATGTTGTTTACAAGTGACAAACTCTGATGTGTATCATGTCTTGCTGCACAGCCCAATTCTCAGACAGTCAACAGATACAGTCCAGACTCTGAGTGGATTAACTGTAATCCTCCATATTAAAGAGGCTTTTACAACAGGAAATTTGGGCTCCCTCACGTTACATTTTGTGAGTATTTCATTGTGTTTGTATTTGTACATTGTATGCAACTGACTATTAGAAAAGCTGAAACACCATTCTACTTGCAGGTGCATCTTGAGTTATTTTTCAATTAGTCTCATTTACCAAAATGAGATGATTTTTGTTGGTGCTTCACATTATAAAACTTTAATAGAAAGAAAAGTTCTTCTGCCACTTAGTCCTTCTGTGTTTACAGAGAGTACAGACCAGAAAGTGACAGTATGAAAAGATTTGAGCAGACTATTGTCCTGTACACTATAAATTCTATCCCTGACCTAGAACCCAATTTTCGAGGCAACTAAATGTAATTTATTATGATGCTGACATAATTTAACTGGCTCACACTATCTCCTCATTCATAAGAGGAGATATTAATTTTTAGCATCAAACTGCTTTGCTGTCATATCTAATTAACCAAAAGTGGCGCCACACCAGACCAATCTGTTCCGGACAGCCCTAATTGATTTCTACTTCAGAGTCAATTTGGGTCAGTTTGTGCCAACACGGAGAGGAAAATCTTTGTTGCTGAGAGTAATAGTCAGCAGGAGATTGGCAGCTTTCCAGTCAGAACTGTGAATTTCTTGAGATGTGAAAAAGGAAATAGGTAGAACCACCACAGGACTGTCACAGGACATTGAACAGAAACATTTCAAACCCTTCAGATTTTAGGTTGTAAAGTAAAGCGTGTGTTTCTATTTTAGCTAGAAAAGAATATAGCCAAACATTTTTTACCGAGATGTGTCATGCCCTGCAACACTAGTTTTTTTTGTTTTATCTTTTGGGCTTTAATGCCTTTACTCCGACAACAGTAAGTGGCAGAAAGGCTGAAGGAAGTAGAGAGAGAAATGACGTGCATCATAAGTCCTCAGGTCGGAGTTCAACTTGGGATGCTGTAATAATGCAACATGTGCACTAACCCTTTGACCACCTAAACTTTTAACCTTCTGTCACTTTTAGTAGGTGGAAGAATGACAATCTAGCCAACATTTTCTACAACAGATTGTGAGGTGCTAATGGCATGAAACATATTTTTTCATTATTGATTTATTTACTTATTATGTCATCCTTTTAATAATGTTTATTTAAAGATGAAATGCCAAGAATTCCTACCACCATTTTTTAGAGATGAATGTGAGTACACTATTTTTGTTCTGTTGATTTTTCTTTTTTTCTAATGCTCAGCCCATAAACGGACTGATTAGTCAATAAATTGTTTCAACTACAGTGGCTTACTGTATATGTGCACTATTGAGAAAGCTGTCAATTGCATGAAACAGTAATGCGTGTTGATATGATCACATGAAAGGCCATTTAGTAAGGAGAAGTTAAGAAGTTCATGAAGTCAGATCATGACATTTGAACAAAAGGTGGTTATTCCCTTGGATGAACTGAACAGGTGGATTCAGGTGACTATCAGTGTGATGGATCACTTAAAGTGGATTAAAATGAAGACGGAAAAATGTATGTGACCTGTTGAAAAATCAAATTTTTAATCCTGGTGTCAGCATGGGATTGAGTCCTGCCAAAAACTCATCATGTCTCCATCACCGTGTCCTCCCTTTGGCCTTTTTATCCTGGCTTAACTGGGTAAAGGGGAAACAGAAAACATTTTTTCTTCCTAAAATGAAAGTCAAGGGTTAGTGCTCTCTGAGGTCGTGTGAGGTCTATTTGTTGCACAGCCTTTCATCCACGACATTGCTGTGCTTCATCCTGTGTCGAATGTGACCCAGCTGACTGACACATTTGGCTCTTGGCTGTTTGTTTGTCTGGGTATCACATGGTCAGTGTTAGTGAGGCTCCAACTTCATCTCATTAGGGAAATCATTAAGACTGTATCTCTTCTGCTTAAAGAGGAGTGACCCAATCTGTGAAACGAACTTTTATTTTCCTCTGTGGGGTAGCACAGTTTCAACACAAGCCTAAAGCATCAGCCTTTACCTGTACTCAATATTATATTAGAACATGAAGACAGTTTGTCTCGTCTTAGATTGGGGGACTTTCTAACAAATAAGTATTAAAAAAGAGGCACTCACGTGGATTTGCCATGTCGGTCGGGCTGGTTCTGGAGGATCAGTGGCCCAGGTCGGGAGAAGAAGAAGAAAAAAAAGGGCTTCGGTTTGTGCAGAACTGCGCCTGAAGCCGCAGCGGTCTGTCCGGATGCTGCAGAGTGCACAGTGCTGCACACGGAAATGCGCATCACCCACCTACAGTACACTGCAAATATCCACACAACTTTACTCCCATTGTTTCACATCGGGAAAAAAAATCGAAATTGAAATCAGCAGTTATTCTGAAAGACCAGCAGCATCAGCGTCAGAGATGCAGGCTCCGTTTGGACATCGCTCCTTGCCTTCCGCTTCAGGAGGCGTCAGCCTAATGCAGAATAATGTGATTATTAGAGTCCTGTCTGCGGACCGGACCGACCTCTAATCCAGATTAGGCTCCAGTGGCCAACAGTTGAGAGTCCTCTGTGCTCAGCTCTCCCCTCCGCACTCCTGTCTGTACGCAGACTTATGTAATTGCACGACCTGGAAAATTCACGCCAGATTTGCTGCTGAAAAGCCTCTTATTTAAAAGTCACAATCCTTTCTCAGATTTTCCTTTTATTATTAATACCCCCATCCCGGCCAAGTACCCTTGTGATCATATTTGAAGATACGGGTCGCTTTGCTGTTTTCTTGGCGGCTCCAACAAGACTCGGTTTGTATATGTATATAACCTAAACAGGAACAGGCAGCCATTGCAGTAATTTGACCCACCATGACCATGCATTTATCTGTAGGATGTGCTTCATCAAACAGGACCTTAAGGGCACTTTTATACACTTGGATTCCCAGTCGAGTTGAAATGCAGAGATTGATGTGCAGATTATTTGAAGCCGACAGTTGAAAAATAGTTTCAATTAGTAAAAGGAACGGGCCATCTTTTCTCTGCTAACATCTTAAGACGAGCCTTTACACACTGACACGACTGTGTTCATCTCATCACATAAAAAATGTGACTGAGCACTGAGAGCGTCACGTGCCCTCCGGTGTATCCGTATAAAGATTTATTTTGGTGTTTGTTGCCACCTGTTGGACAAACTACGGATGGAGCGGGACGATTTGGTGAGCCAGTCACTTACCAGCACCAGAAGGATGGTAGTCCTGATCGTGAATGAAGTAACTCACTTTATTAGATAAATGTCAGCGCAGCTCCTTGCATGCTACATTTTGAAATCAACAAAGAACATGGTCATGATCATCTTGTAAAGTGGCCACTGTGGTTGAGTGATTTATTTTCCTTGTATCTCCATAACAATACATAGTAGAGAAGAACCTTCTCACATTGTTTTGCTGATTGATGGAACACCAATGATCGGTAAGATCATTTTAGCTGGTATGGTTTTGTAAAATGACACGATATAATTCAAAGGCTTTGTGCTGCATTTAACCTGTTTCCCCTAAATAAATCTTATCTACGTGGACTTTTCTGTACTTCTGTAAGTTACTCTGTGCTCCCTCCTGCATGTGCACCCATATGTTGAGTCAGCTGTCCCCTCTGGCAAAACATTTTACCACAAATATCACAACAGTAGCCTTTGTCACCTGAAAAATGCTTCATGTGTTTTTTTAGCTGACCGTGGGTGTAAAAGAGTTTCCCGCACGAGCCACACTGATACCGTTTCTCTCCTGAGTGTGTCAGTCGGTGAACTTTGAGATTCTGGCTCTGAGTGAATGCTCTCCCACAAACATCACAGTGGTAGGGTCTCTCCCCTGAATGAGTCCTCATGTGCACAGTCAAGTGCTCTTTTCTGACAAAAGATTTCCCACAGTCTTGACATTTGAAGTCTTTAATCCCTGTGTGTATTTTTGAATGTATATGTAGGCAACCAGGGTTGGTAAATGTCTTGCCACAAACATCACAAACAAGGCGCTTGCTGTGAGCACTTTGCAAATTACTTAGAAGTTCCTTTGTAGACTCACATGTCCTATTATGTGTTTTCAGATGCTTCATGAAGGGACGGATGTACTGGAAACCTTTTCCACACACGGGACAAACACTGTGGTCCTTGTGACTTTTGGTAGAGGAATCCTCATCAGGCAATGCCACTTGACTGTGCTGCTTCTTGCTGCCATTCTGTCTTTGCAAAACGTCCCCCTTTTTGCTTTTCATCCACTCCTCATCGCTGTCACTATTCTCACTCTGAGCTGCAGAGTCATCAGAAGAAACTGGGGGCAGCTCATTAATGAAGTGTGTCTCTTTTTCGGTTTTCACAACTTCAGGAGGAGGAGAAACAACCTCCTGTGATTGACTGTCCCTCCCAAGTTCCTCCTGCTCCTCTTTTATTTTGAAGTCTATCTGAACCAGGCAGTAGGTCCCATCACGGTTTTCTGTATTTGTGCTCGTATGAGAGGAGCCTGGGATCTCAGACTTTTCTTGTATGAAGGGTTGTGTTGAGGTCTCCTGCAGCACTTTATCTGCAGTCACAGCACCATTGATAAGAGGACTTTTTACAGCTACAAAGGATATGGAAGCAAGTTACTCAGAAGGGGGAAAAGTGTGTTTGACAAAAGTCATTTCACAGGCATGTTGAGAAACATTTAATAGAGAATATTATTTTAGATAAAATCCAACAGGGGGGTTCATATTAAATTCCCACTTGTCACTAAAATCCCATAGTATTATTTTTGCAGCTGTGATATTTAACAGCAGTTATTTAGTTTTTACACTTCTTCTTCTGTTAAAAAGGCTTTAAATTTCGACTGGAAACGTAGCAGATTATTTATTTATTTTTGACTTTTTGTCCATATGTCCAGCAGGAGTCTGCTTTAAGCAGCTAGCTTTAAGTTTAGCCTGCTACAGCAGTGAGCAGCGACGGTTACCATGGTGATTCGGCCCAGTAGCTTGTTGGAGCTACAGGCCCGAACCGGAACAAGAAAACGACTGCACAACGAAAGGCACGTCGACAAAGTCCTTCAATAGAAAGAGCCCAAGAAAGTTTAGTTTTTCTCCATTACAAAAAAAAAAAAAAAGCTAACAAACAACCTGGCGTGTTGTGTGCTGGGATACTCACCGTGGGGCTCGGCTCCGTACAGCGCCGTACGGAGGGTTCTCTCCACCTGTCCGAGGATCTCCTCCGCCGCCGCGTACAGCCGCTGGTGGACAAACGACCTCAGCTGGAACATGGTGGCGTCCATGTTGTCTCCGGAGCACAGACGGCAGCGACACAACAACAACAACAACAACAACAACAACAACAACATTAATGCCCCACAAACACCTTCTTCTTCTTCTGCCAACTTCTGCGCTGCATACCGCCACCTACCGTATCAGAGTATGTTGAACATGAACCAATTCCCTCAATACATAAACAAATCAAAAACACACACACGCACACACACACACACACACACACACACAAAACTCCAGTATTACAATCCGATGTTTATTCAAACACTGTGAATATCTCACACCTCCTCCCCATTTGTTCCCAGTATTTAAATCTCACCCTGTGATGCTTCTGCAGTTTAAAAACTCCAGCTGTTTCACATTTATTACATAATTTTATTATTAATATACGAAACAAACGACAACAAATAGGCTATGAATTAATCGATTTTTTCTCGGGTCTGCGTTCATCAATTGATTTTTAATTAGACATTCCCAGAAGTGGAGGAAGACTTTCAGTTCCATCTTTTATTTTGAAGGCCCGGCTCTCACGCCGGAAGAGGTTTTGTTCTCTGCTCTCTGTTACAGTCACATTATAAGAACAACTGCCAGCAAAACCATGTCGTTTTGTTCTTTCTTCGGCGGGGAGGTGTTCAAAGACCATTTTAAACCAGGTACAGTCACCTTTTCTACTCTGTTCAACATTTCGTTTTGTTTTGTTTTGCAACCGCTGCTGATCAAAGAGGTGGTGTTAACCAGCTAGCCGCCGTCGGCTAACTGTCTGTATGCTTTTGTTTTTGTGATGTGCCAGGTGGAGCTAATAGATAAGTTTTATGAAGAAGGTAAACTGAACACATAATCATAGAAATGATTGGCAAGAACGCAGAAAAAAGCCACACAAGATGTTAGCCCGTAAACCTTTGGGACACATGTTCAGGTTGCACAACAGTTCAGTTACAAAACTGGATTTAAATGAGTCTAAGATAACAAGCCAGACTTAAAAAAAAAAAAAAAAAATCATCCTGTCACACTAATACCAATGTTGCGTTGATAATTTTAAATTCGTCAAACTACAAAGTGAAGCTATAGAAAAACAGGAAAAAACTAAATAAATAAATGCTTATGATTTGAGACATTGATGTGAAACCCAGACCCTGCTGAGGTCATGTGAAGTAAAATATTTAAGTAAAATAATAGCTTGTCCTTTTTTACATCAGCCATCATCTCCCATCATTTACTCCTCAGGCATTTATGTTTGTTCCAAGTGTGATCACCAGCTGTTCTCCAGCCACTCCAAGTATGAGCACTCCTCTCCCTGGCCAGCCTTCACTGAGACCATCCTTGAGGACAGTGTGTCCAAACATCAGGAGAGACCTGGAGCCTTTAAGGTACCATAAGTGACTTTGTCTGTGAGTTGGACTTCCCAGAGGAAGCTTGTTGTAAGAATATATGTCCTAAAATGATGTGAATTTATATTACAAGACTAAGGACTTTAAAAATATTTTTAAATGATAGCTTCAAGGAAATGTCATGATTAAGGTGTATGATGTGTTGTTCCAGGTGCGGTGTGGGAAGTGTGGAAATGGACTGGGCCATGAATTTGTGAATGATGGACCAGCCAAAGGGTTGTCTCGCTTCTGAATATTCAGCAGTTCACTGAAGTTCGTCCCTAAAGGTATGAATACACAGACTGGAACTACAGAAGATAAAATGACTTTATTGAGCAAGCAAAACTTGTATAAACACGACAGTAATGCATCTTCCTGTACAGCTATTTTTTTTCTTAGACATGTCGTAAGACCAAGTTCTAAGGTTTTCTTTTAAAATAATTTTTTTGTCAAATTTTAGGTTTTGTCTCGAATGCTGAAATTATCTGTTTTTAAACAGTTTCATTGGGAGACCATTAATATTTAGGGGTAGGTTATGTGGATGTTTGTGTGAAACTGCCTCTGAACAACACAACATCTCCCTTTCTCTCTCTGCTCTCCACAGACAAGGTTGATGGTCAGTAAAGTGAGATGATAATGGTACGTTTTGATTGAAGATGTGTCCTGCTGAAGGTGCGGTCCGTGGATGATGAGTTCCGGGGCAAAGCCCAATCTGGGAGCGCCAGATCTCTGATGATAGGGGACCTCACTGAACAGCAAAAACAGACAAGCTTCATCACCTTTTAACTATGCAATAATCACAGACTCTGTAGCTACAATCACCTTAATGATGATATGATTACTGTTTCATACGGTGACAAACATTTGTATCGTCTGATGGGGCGATAGACTGCTTGTGGTTTTTGATTATTTGTCTTCATGTTTTATTTCCTGTTCTTCTACTGAGCTCTCAAAATTGTCAAGGTGGATGGTGAAATATGCCATAATGAATGAACATTTTCCAAAGATACTTGATGCATTTTAAATTAATTTGTCAGCAAATGTTTGTTATGCTAAATGCAGAAAATGACTAAATATAATTGCTATTTTCCAAGAGAAAAATAGAAATATTTAAAATGAAAGAAAGCAATACTGGACTATATATTTTGGTAAATACTTGCTCTTGATAATCATTAAAACATTCTTCTGAGCATGTAATGTTTTGCTTTATTATGACATTCTATTCATTTTTCATTTATTTTTACCTTTATTAATGATCTCAAATTAGTTAACCAATCTTCTCGGAGTGCTGCCATCTTGAGGAAGTAATGAGAACCAGATTAGACGTTACACAACCAGGACACGGATGTCGATACTTGATCTGGGTTTTTTTTTTTTTTTTTA
This sequence comes from Echeneis naucrates, assembly GCF_900963305.1. Classification (NCBI taxonomy): domain Eukaryota; kingdom Metazoa; phylum Chordata; class Actinopteri; order Carangiformes; family Echeneidae; genus Echeneis; species Echeneis naucrates. The sequence goes on from NC_042518.1 coordinate 7,138,960, forward strand.
AACCAGTTTAGGCTGGTTGACTCCTTGTGAATGTTTATATAGACCAACTAAAGGCAGACTACTTTTGACATGGAAGAAATGTCCTATTGTTCATTTTCTAATGGAGAAGAATACAAAAATCACTTCCAGCCTGGTGAGTGACAAAGAAGGTTGCATGCGAAGCTTAAGAAGTCTTAATGTAATGAACCCAAAAGCTCACAGCTCTTCTTTCCTTCTTAGGTATATATGTGTGCTCTGATTGTGGACATGAGTTATTTTCCAGCACATCAAAGTTTGAGCACTCCTCTCCTTGGCCAGCTTTTTCAAAAACAATCCATGAGGACAGTGTTTCCAAACACCCTGAAGCATGGGGACCTATAAAGGTAGATTAACCCTGCCAGTGTAGCTCTGCTTACTATTTTATGTATTTTATGTAGAAAGATGGCTGGATAAAATATGAATAAATTCAACACTATACTCAGTTATTAATTAAATAATTTGTATATATATTTCTGAAACAAAAAATTCTGGATTTAAATGTCTCAGGTTTGCTGTGGAAAGTGTGGTAATGGACTGGGCCATGAGTTTTTATATGATGGACCGAAAGACGGCCTGTCACGTTTCTGAATATTCAGCAGCTCCCTGACGTTCATCCCTGCAGGTGGGGTCACCACTGCTTTCTATGTTGCTGGTTACTCCATAGCTGACACTGTTATCATCTGCCTTTAATCAACTTCTTCTCCACAGAAAAGGTTGAAGGAAACGAAGGTGAGCTGTGAAAGAGAAGGCGCTCTCCTGCTGCTGTAGGTGCAGATGGTGAATGAAGTGCCCTGGAATGAAACCCAACAGGTCTTCCGGCCACTGATGGATGCTGATCTAACCGGGCAGAAAATAAGATGAGCCTTGAACCCCAGAGATGTGTGCGTGCAAAAACTAAATGCAGTCATATTCATTTGTCCTATAATGATTAATATTAAACTTTCCTCTTTGGCAAAGATCCAAGATGTTGATTGGTTACAGGTGACTCTACTCAACTCTGTATATACTTGTCATAGTATTGAACATTGTTGACAGGTCTTAAAACTTAAAATTGTTCTTCCAAAGTGCAATTGCACGTTTCTATCAGCTGGTGGCAGTATCTCCTATAATTAATACGGATATAGTTTGTGAAAAAGATGTTCAGTACTGTAATTTATAGGCACCAAAGGTAAAGTATCTTTCATTAATAGTTAAGCAAGTAATAATTCTTTGTCAATTAATTTAATCCAAAATGCTGTGAACAAAAGAAACCCACACTGGCATGCAGATTTTCATGGTACTTGAAGGTTGGTTTTTGCACATAATGCACATAATTGCTACTTATCAGTGTGCACTATCCTACTGTAAATAAAAGAGTGTTCTGTGACTTGATTCAGTGCACTCACTTATTTCACAAATCCAGAATTCCTGCCTGCAAATGTTTAGTGTGCCATGAGATTTTAACCACAAAAAAACCTTTGTAATGTATGTTAATGGAATGACAGGTCTTCATTGTAAAGTTCTTGAACCCACTCACTCTAATCTCAGGGACTTTTCATTCCATTTAGGAGATACGAAAATTTTTACTTCTGGCCAAATTTTTCTAAATAACTCAATGGCCTGTTTCTTGGCTGGTGGAGTAGTGGAATTCTAAACAAATTAGGGATGCGGGGGCTACATTCAACAACTCCAATCCTGTTGAAGTGTCTGGGATGAGCAGGTGTGAGGTCGCTCTTTCAAAGGCTGGAGGATCAGAGGGAGAGATGAAAGCCTCAGTGTCAGCCAGCGGATTAAGAAGGGAAGTGCAACTACGCTTAGATAGTGAAGTGTTTAAAGAACAGAGTATTCTAATGATATGATTATTCAAATTATAGCAGGTTGCAGGAGATGCAAATATCTGTGCAACGTATTTTGATACCATAAGACCTAAATCTTGACGTCTTATCGTCTCACCTCAAGCCATATATTAGTTTGGTGGAAAACATTCCTTCCGACTGATTAGACATTGTTGTTGTGTAGTCCATGTTCTATCGCCACAGCTGGCACACAGACTAAACTGTCCTCGGGGTGAAGTCTGGAAGAGGAGCGGGGGCGGGGGAGTTTGAGAAAGGATGAGCTTCAAACCCACCAACAGACCGACACAGATGAAAATACAAAGATAAAGTAGATGTGAGAATGAGAAGCTGCGGAGTAAAAGGAAATAGCTCAAAACACAGGACTGTAATTAACATTTGCTATCTTCAGGAACACTTTCTGGCTGGCATCTGAGCACAGCCGTACGGCCAAGAGGAAGTAAACAGGAAGGAGGAAGTGGTAATCCTCTGATGGAATCATGAGACAGACCCACCTTTTCTTCCACTGACCTCTGGGGCTCGTCCTGCTTGTAAAGCAAACATGATCCTTAATTACATTAAACCACTACTACTCCAAAGCCCTCCGCAGTCCCGAAGGCCAGGCTCCGAGGCCCGGCTGAACACGTGCATCCCACTGACATCTTGTTTTAATTGCAAACTATACGAGGCCATCACTTAGATGTGGATGTTTATGGCACTGCACCTGCCTTTGTTTTGAGCCACAGAAGAAAAGTATCTCATTCTGCGTCCAACCAATGAGGTTCATTGAGGTAATGTTCCCTAAAAACATCTGTCATCCAGTGGCTCTGCTTCACCCACCTCAGAAGCTGCGATCACATTGTACGAGGAATAAAGCTCCCGAATGCGTGACTGTAGCAGAAGTGGTGGAAATTCCTCTCATCAGGGAGCAATGTGTACTTCTGTTAACTCTCCCGCTGTATGATACATCCATACATGGAAGCGCTGCCTTCCACATGTTTCAGACACACATGCTGTATGTTGGCCAAACATCTGTCTTCCTCCGAGTAATGAATGAAAGCTTTCAACAAAGTTTTTATACATGACACAGAAATGTGATCTTTGCTCTGGATAAAAGAACATAGTTCTGGAAAATGAAGGCAGTCCAGGTTAGGCATTGTTGTAATTCTGTCCGGACAACATGTGTTGGAAAGAGATGGAGCCTGTGAAAACCAGAATGAGAATACTTCTGCCCATCCTCTCTGACAGGCCCAACATCGAACCACAGCATGAAATGATGTGTAGTTTACTGAGAGTATAAACAGATTTTATGTGGTGCGGCTATGTGAAATGCATATCTTGACAGCCCATATTGGTTATAAACAATGTAAATGTGGAATGAGGACTAATAAAAATACAATTACATTAAGGAAGAAACAATGGGAAACCAAAAATTTTGGTTCAGTCCAACAAAATGTCAACAGTTTAAGGATGTGAGAGATCGTTTCGCAGAACGCAAACCTGCACTGCAAAGCCAAAAACTGCTCTGTGAAATCCCACGTATGAGGGCTTCCACTGAGAAAATAAACAATATATGAAATTTCAATGGCTTCTCTTGCCTCATTGTCATCTTTATCACATGATCATCTTCCTGTTTTTTGGCTCCACCAGCTTTAATAACACATGGTGGGGTGTGTTTGAACGTGTATGTGGTTGCAGACATCACTTGCTATCTGCACTCTGATCTCTTTCAGGAAGATAGGACCCAAAGACAGCAGTTCAGGTTGGTCTGAAAGTTTCAAAGGAATACTTGAGGTGTGTGGCACTAGCGTTGTTGTCAGAGAGCAGGAAGGGGTCCTTACTTTTTAGGATGCTAGATTGACTTATGGATAAGGAAGAAGTTAGGGAAGAAGAGGAACAGGAGAAGATTAGCTGATTGTGTGCCCACGTCTTTTTTCTTTTTTTTTTTTGCTTGATCAGAGACTACACAGGCTTTGAAAGGCCTCAAAGGTGAATGCAGTAATCCAGAAAGACATTGTGTGGGTAATGTCATGCAATTATTCTTTTCTTTTGCTGTGTTAGTTTCAGAGTCTGTGGTTAGAACGGTCAAATGGAGCTTCAGATAAAAGTGCGCTAGAGGTGAGGAAAAATGTATCAAATGCACCAGTCTCCAGAGTATGGGAACGTAACGACACTTGCGGATTTCAGCTGAATGATTGAAAAGCAGACTGGTTTCGTAGCCAAAGAGAGCAGTGACTGTGGAAAATATTTGTGTCAGTGCGTGTCCAGAAATGTCAGTGGCCTCTGACGTCTGGAGAGGTTCATGGCACGCTAAAAACATCTTTAGGCAGATGGAGGCTCAACACTGCCTTGGAGAATTAAGTAATTACCTCAGTCTTTCCCTGGGTATGATGCCACAGACTGTCTCCCTCCCTCCCACTCACCCAACCCCCACCCAAACTACACCCACACACCCAGTTCACCCAGTGCCCTGCAATTTGCGGCTGCTCATCCCCTGTCATGTTTGTTAGTAGTCCCAGTGTGCCTCATATTAGAACCAGATCATACAAAGGTTAGAGATGACTGTGTGTTTGTATTTCCAAGAGAACACAACTGTAAGCATGCTTGTACATCGTATTTATCTTGTTTGTTTCTGCAGTTTTTTTCTTTGTGCGAATGTGCGTTTCTTTGTTATATGGTCTTTATAGAACTTAAGTGAGCTCTGCAACCCCTCGCAGGTCTTAGATGGGTGGTCTTAATTGCTCCCCTGGCCATGCTGATTGCTAACTTCTGCGCAGAAAATGTTGAGAGGTGCCCGAGCTCCTTATACTCAGTGATTATAACCCAATCAGGAACCTATAATCTACACCATTCCCCATATTGCGAGACAGGGGAGTTCTGTCTTTGGTCTTACTCTGTGGTTGAGACAATGGATGAACAGAAAGTGACATTTGGCTCTTTTACCAAAGATCAACATAAAGAAGTAAAGCTTCTAGGCATGTGCTTATTTTTGAGTCTGTGAGTTGTTTTTTTTTTTTGCATGAGAATAAAATATTATTACCATGTATATACTACGTCAAGATAAGCAAGCCCACTGCTGCTTCCTCTCTACCTATGCCATATCATTTCACATCTAGAATCTATAATAATGCATTTTCCTTGAAAGAATCATAATTACCAGATTTAAATAAAGTGTTTAATGTGTGTCTTTGTGTGACCACATCTGGATCCTCCTGATTGCACGAATGAGGGGAATTCCACTCCGTTCATACAGGTTTATACCCCCCAGCACACTTTGTGCAATATATAAACACAGCGCTAGTTTTACCTTTTTACAGTAAGTCCTCCAAGTATGCAACATTAGAGCCAACAGTAAATTTATGGGACATCAATGTCTTGAATAAAAAACAAAAAAACTAAAACTGAAAACATGAATTATGTATCTTCAGCATCAACATTTGTCGCATGCAAACTTTGATTCTCTACATTTGCACTTTACTCGGTTACTTTTGTGCCAGAAAGGCAAAGACACTCATCTTACCTGTCCCTCACTCTGCAGTAATTGTTTCTCTTGATCCCTCAGACTCTTCCCATTGGCTTGTCAGTGTCCTGGATTTATGTGGGGAACATGGTGTTTTGCCCAAACTAAGCACACAGTAAAGACACAGTTAGCACTGGTTCAAAAAAGAATCCATTTTTTTAAATATATTTTGAGTAAATCCGCAGCAAAGCCTTTCTGCTGTCATTCGGACAAGCAGCTTTGTCGTGTCCCTAAAAACATAGACCTCAAAAACCTAAAGTGGGACCAGATGAGAGATAGAGGAAGGCAAAGAAGAGCTGTATGTGCGTGACTATGTCTGTGTTGGTAAAAAAGAGGATTCAAAATACATTCCCACAGGAATGAAGATCTGTTTTACGATGTGTCGGTTGGTATTTTAAAGAAAGCTGCCTTCCAGTTTCACCACCAGCCTGAACGGATTCAAAAGAGCCCTTCTTATTCCAAAATCTAAGTACCATAAGCCAAACAAATAATGTGACATTTTGGGAAATATTCTTCTAAAAGTTGGATTAAAATTTTGATAGCACTCTCATGTCTGTACCGTAAACATCTGGCTACAGTTAGTTAGTCTAGTTTAGCATCAAGACAGACAAAAAGGTTAACAAAGTCCACCTTCCACTACAATCAGAGCTCCGTAATAAGGACGTTATGTAAATTTTTCCAAAAAGTAAGAGGCAGAAGTAGCAAGTAATATTTTACCACCATGAAAGTTTGGACCACAGTTTCCAGACTTTGTCTTGTTTAAGTGTTGAGAAAGCTTATTAAAGAAGTTATTCTTATACACATGTTGGAATAATTTGAACATTTTAAAATAAAATGATTCAAACTAAACATGTCAGTCTTTTAAGCAAAACATTCCAATTTTAAGCCTCATTTATCTCTTTACTGCGCCTGTTTTTTCTCTGGCAGGTCACATATTTGGTACAATCCTGTCCCCTTTGGCCAAAATAACCGTCAGCACCTTAGATGATGGTTTGCTTGTTTGAGTCGCACATGATTTCACATTCCTGTGAAACGCAGACTGCCCCCACGGGGTAGAAGCCCGTCTCCTGTTTCTGCAGCATGAAACAGTTTTGACACACTCTGCCTCTGGCCTGCAAGAGCTCACTGGACAGGTGATCCTATTTTAGCAAACCTGACTCAACTGTGAGGCAATGGATGTATTTTTTTTCTTTTCTTTTTTGAGGATGACAGCCATCTTCTCTCACAGTTTTCTCACAGTCAGTGTGACAAGATGGAATTCAAAAAAGCCAAGGAAACTCCAGAGAGGGGAAAGACAAACTGCTGCGGCTTCACACCAGTAATTACAGTCTTCTAACACCCATCTCATGACTATGTTTTTATTTACAGAGACTGTCAAGATTTGATTCAGTCATTTGCATTTTATGAACACAGAGCCACTGATTAAACAACAAGATATTCACCCAGTTGCTCATTCACACGCATCTTTAGTCCCTCCAATTGTTTCCAATGAGCAGTGTTTGTGTGAAAATTAACAAGCACAACCATTTGGGTGGTGTCTCTGGCCCGCTAACAGTAGCACAGTGTTCAGTCCAACCGTCCTGGCTGTAAATTGCAAAGATGGAAAGAGAGTTGTTTTTCACACACTGTGCACAAATACTGTAGATGGTGACAGTGACACATAAAAGAGCGAAGCTGCGGTTTGGGGCTGACGTCATGGCAATCAACATTTAAAAACGACGAGACCTTTCAGTGAAAGAAAGCCAGACGGAGCGGCCCACAAACATTTCAGTGAGGAACAGTTTGGGATCAGGTTCCAAAAGTGGTCCATGTGCCAAAAGGGTGGAACAGTCGCGCATGTGTCCACACACATACCTGGTCAGACACATGCTTTAGCTTTCAAAGTTTCACCCTCAAAGCTGTCAGCTTTACAGCTAAACGTCTTGAGTGCGCTGAGACGTGAAACTGTATTCGAATTAATGGCAATTGTGTCACTTTCAAATTCATCTCACTCCATTTCTTTCTACCTCATTCACATTCATCATCTGTCTTACAGCCACAAACACACACAGACGCACGCACGGACACACACAAGTTTCCCCTGAACCCTGCTCCTCCACCCTTCCCAACAGACCCCATATCACCAAGGAGCCAACCGCCAGATCCCATTTTTCACCGCAGAGCTGTGGATTAGAAAAGAAAGCATTTCCCAAATGGTCTGCGGCTTGTGTGATGACTTGATTGTTGTTCAGTTTAATTCCTTCAATAGTCTTTAGATTTCCTCTTGCCTGATTTTACTGCTACAATAAAGCACCCAAAGAAGGTAAATAACAGTTTGAAAAAACTCCTCTTCAGACTTGCCTCTTGGAAAGGTATTATAATTTTTATTGCCAAGATGAAAGACACATTGAAAATGCAGCTGCTTTCTAATGCTGGAAAGAGTGTTACTATTGTCACAAAAACTTTTTTGTCAAACAAGAACGAATAAAAAACTAGGTGATGATGAATAAAGGTAATTGTTATTTCGCACACTGAAACTAGATAAAAATTAGATGACTAAAATGTGATTACAACGAAACAGGATTTTCTTCAAAAGACTTGTGACAAAAATAAACTGTCAAAATGAACACTGGATGGAAGATAGCTTGCACGCATTTTTGTTCATGTGAAAACATCTGTGGGTTTACACTCTATCTCCATACATGTATATAATTTTGGTAATTGAACCTCCTGGCTTTGGGTGCTTCCCAAATCTAACCCTCATGAAGTTGGAATGAATCGCAGCGAATGCTTCCGCGGATAGAAATTACTCCCATGTTGAACTCAAAGTATTATGTGGGTCTAACACTGTTTAATGCTTTCAAGGCCGTTGAGGCTGTTGCGTAAGATGCAAACAACTCTCCTCTCATCTCTCGAGCACTGCTCCGTAACGCTGTTGGGCAAGCCTGAGAGTTCGTACGTCCTGCTAGCAGAGAGAAGGGCCGATGCACCTGTGTGAAGGTGGAGGTACGTGAGGCATGTTGGGTGGGAGGAGAAGAGAAAGACGTGTGGCAGAAAACTAAGATGAGATGAAGAGATCAGAGTGATTTTGTTCCCTTGTCCGTCTCCTCTTCCAACCATCATTCTTATTGACTTTGCTTACGTTTTCAGATGAAAGATGGGAAGGGGCCAGGTGAAGGGTGCGGCTCCAACGCAGCTCTGCTGTTTGCTTTTGTCTTCGCTGATCCTCACAACCTGAGGGCCTGACGACTGAGCGGCTAACATTTTGCTGAGAGCACATGTAACATCTCTTATCTCTTCAAAGGAACTGCACTTCAGAAACCACAATGTGATTATTCAAATGAAATATTTTGGGACAATCCTGCTTCACCACATCACAGAAAAAAAAAAGATTAAAAGTGAATTTGTTCAGAATCCGTAAATGCTACATTTAATGCAAGACAGTAGACGATTACTCTTGAACAGCGAGTCCTCAATCTGGAGCTCATTATTAGTAAAAAATTCATTGATATTCATTTCAGAAAATGCAAAAAAAAAAAAAAAAAGGGTGAGGTTCCATTCATAATAAACTACATCCATGCCTCTGCACCACTAAATACTATCTCCTGGGTTGTGGTTTCAAAGATCTGTCATGATGGCTTTAAGATTTTTGACTGCTATCTTGCGGCTATCCCAAATCACCGACAGCTTCTTCCTCATACTGGAAATTACAAAATGAGAGTGGAACATTCTGCCTTTGCTCAGGAGGATTTGTAATTTGCTGTAATGGCTGACACATGTACATGCCATCAGCAGGCCTCTGGTTATGGAAATCTCTATCAGTGGTAAATGCTGGGATGCAGCAGCAGTGCACACCTGCTGTCGCGACAGTCGGATATCTACATATGTGTTCATAAATACTGACACAGGAATGTGAGCAGACCGTTACATTTACAGACGGAGATGTGTGCACACAAACACATCCACAGAAAAACCATATTGTCCGGCCTCAGCCCCATACTGCAGATAAAAACACAAGCATGGTTCACAACTTGCATGTCATATTTGTTTTCTGGTTGTTGCTGCCGTCTGTTTGTTTCTTTAATCTCACTGTTTATATTTCTGGGTCCAAACCCGTCAGTGTAGCTCCAACTAGAGCAATTAGGATGAGGGAAAAGCAAATAAAATGTCTGATGAAAGCAAAGCTTGGATTCTGACCTCATTCTGACTGAATCTGCCGCGAGCCAACAGACAGTCATTTCCAAAGCTGTGAATTCCTCAGTGCCAGGCTGGCCTCCCTTTGGATGGGTCTACAATGGCTGTTTGTACTTCAAAACATATCATTATTCTATATTTGCCTCAGTCCCGTCTGTATCCGGCGAGACCTTTGCGCGAGTGCTGATGTTTTAAGCTTTTCGTCTCATAAGGTAGAAATTGTAATCACACAAACTGGAAAGGTAGAATTACATAAAAGAAAAGAGTGGCATTTCAGACTCATGCTTCACAAATTTTTTTCATTTTGAGAGTTAGATAAGAATACTAACGCCACCCCAACACATCTAATACAGACATTAAGCTAACTTAGCTTAGCACGAAGACTCTTCTGAAAAAGCCTTAACACATGCAGCGTCAGTATTGGTTTCAAAAGGCAGAAATATTAAAACATTGAGGCTGAAAAGGGAAACTGATTCCTTTGATTATATTTAATGCCCCTAATCTCTGCCACTAATCTAATCACGACATTTTTAGAGACGTAAAAGAAAATCACTGTTGGGGTATTTAATAATGTATTTGATGTCATAGAGTAAAATATGAAAATGTCTTGTACAGACCTTAATTTAGCATCAGCTAACCAAACACTTATAAACTTTGGGACAAAGACGCTCATTAACTAACACTATCTCACACCAAAAAAAAAAAAGTGCCACATTTTTTTCTGAGGATATTGAGGAAGAGAGTGGAATAAAGATAAAATATCCACAATTTGCCAACACAGCAAGTTTGCCAAATTCATTTATTATCTCTGTCTGAACCATGCTGTGCCTCTGGGCTCAAAATGCAAATGTGTGTGAGTGTGAGAGTGTGGGAGTGTGACAGCGACAGCACCTCTCCTCCCTCTCCCCTCGCCCATTCAGACGGCCGCCCTCGGTGTATTACTCAGGTTCAAAAGTCTGAACTTCTTCTCATTGCCAGGTGAAACTCAATACACACAGAAGCTTTAAAGTATCAGTGAAACATCAAAGTGCTGATCCTTCCTGTACTGCCCGAAAGGTAACTCAGTCAGATACTGTATTTATGGGATGGAAACAGAGCAGTCACTGGGGGGGGGCGGGGATCTCTTTGCTGTAGGCTTATTGTTGTGAAGGTTTGTCTAAGGAGCTGTGCCACTATGTTGCCTATGTGTTGATTGTCAAGGTGCGTAGAGAGTACAAGAGGTTTTGGGTAGACATCCTCGGGGCGTCTCTTATTCACTGAGACATCTATCAGATGGGTTCAAAGGGGCAAGTAGGATTTTCCTCTGTGGAGTCAGTTTACATCTGTAAAACACTGATGAGTCTGTAGCTTATAACAAAGTGCTGTAGATCTCTTTTTCCCATGTCACAAAAATAGCAATCTCTGTTGATTATGTTACAAAGTTTGTTTTACAGAACGACTCAAAGCAATTCACGCTTCAAATGATTAAAATCACACTAAGACACAAAGGTTTTAAATCAATCATCAAGAGGTTTCATTCAGTAACGTATAATTAGGTTAGAAATAGAAATATATATGAGTCATTTTTCTTATGGAAGACAACTCAGATAAGTTGTTACTACTACTCAGGTCCATGTTTATCCATGTTTATGCTCTAGCTTAAGCAGGGAAGGGTGGAGACTTGTAAAAGAAAGAAAAAAAAAAACGGGGCGTATGAGCAGCAGAGGAGAAACTTTGGATGATGCATCAGTACTCACCTCAGAGCGCACAGACACAGCAGACTCATTACACTGTGACAAAAGTTTCTCTACTGAGAAAGACTAATCTTTTCAGAGGGAGTTCAGGGAGGAACAGACAAAAACAATGAAGATCATTTCTGACAAATCCACCGTGCCATTTCGCTGCTAAGATGAGCGCTCCATGTGATGTTCCACTTTTACGCAACAGGTTCCTCGGAATGATTTGAACAGCAGCAGCTCCGGCCCATGCAGACAGCAGAAGAAGCATGCTGTCGCCGTTTTGGCCCTTTGGCATCCAGCAGGAGATCAACTCATGGGATGTAGTGGATGCAGAGTCAGGTTCAACTTGGGAAAGGCGCTCTCCAAAGTCTCGGTGTTATTTACCATGGTCCTGATCTTCACCTACTTCTTCTACTGCCTCACCGGATTCTGTGACTCGGCTCCGAGGACTTTATACAGCCACCAAGGTTCAGACGCGGACTATGACATTCTGGACGATCATCGCCGCATTCTGGGCGACCTGCGACCCCCGGCGCGTCTCCTCCACGACGCGTCGCCTCAGCGGAACCTCACCGTGTCCGCGGACGCGGAGCGGATGGACTCGCCCGGACCGCCGTCTGAGCGCACACCGGACACCGAGAAGGACGGCATGCCGGTGTCCAACACCTTCGGCCTCAAAAGGTTCCCGCAGGCGATTATAATCGGCGTGAAGAAAGGAGGAACCCGCGCGCTGCTGGAGTTTCTCCGCATCCACCCGGACGTGAGAGCGGTCGGCGCGGAGCCTCACTTCTTCGACAGGTTTTATGATAAAGGGCTGGAGTGGTACAGGTGAGCAGCACTACGGAAAACACATGATTGTGGAGGCTACGCCTTTTTACATCTTTCCAGAAAGTGTAAGCACGCTGTGCTAACGCAGGCTAATATTACAGCCACGATAGGTCTAATTATGAGCTTTAATCTGCTAAAAACAGAAATGTCTTCATTTCAGATGAACTCACAGGAGCAACATTTCCTAAAAGTAAAGAGGAAAACAAAAACAGAAAACTTAAAAATATATCCCGGTGGCTGCAGGGTCAGATGAGCTGTCACCTATTCACCTGTGGAGAAATGCTGATGTCTCCTGTCAATAGAGAGGATGTATTCAGATCAGCTTAAGCCAATATTCTCCTGCTGCAAGGTAGATCAAAAGGCTGATAAGGCCCCAGAGGAGCACTTCATCATTTTGACAGTCCACTAAACATCATTTATACACTTGCCATCCTGTAATAACGCCCTGACCTTTCCCTGCATCCTTCTACAGAAGTCATCCAAACACTGTGCTGATCGCTCCACTTTGTTTGAAATAAACCCGACTGATACTGTTAATTCACTGCACATGTTGTCGCCTCTGCATAGGGGCAGGTTGAAGGTTCATCCGCTACTGTTGCACTGACAGCAGCTGATTTGGGGTGGCCAGGCTGACCAGAGCCACCATTTGTCTGTAGTTAAGGTCATAACAAAGGATTTATGTCTGGATGAATCTGATCCTGATCATCTCCAGATGTTCTATGAGAGAGTCCCAGCTGAGCACAAACCGATCAGCAGCGCAGTTTGGGGCTGAAAGTGCCGTAAGGAGAGGTTAAAGTCTGACAGGATGAGAACTGCTCATTAACAAGCACGGTGATAGCAAGACTGTGTTTCAGATGCAAAGGTGTAATTTAATCTTCTCTGGATTTTTCTCTTAACCCCCTTTGCTGCCTTAATTAAGAACACAAGGACACATGGAAACACTTTCACCACTGATAATTTTAACATGCTGCTGAACTTCCTCACTCTTACCCTCAGCGTACATGCACAAACACACAAATACCACACACACACACAGACACAGGTTAATACTTTGCTCCTTTATTCTGCTTTCTACCTCTCTTCTCTGCTGTCTCTCTAACTCATGCTTCTTCCCGCATCATTACGTCCCATTTTATTCACACTCCCCACAAATATTTTTCCTTTATGTCCCTTTCTCATCTAGCCTTTCTTCTCTTCATTATTCCTTCAGTGCAGCAGGCGTCTTGATGGTGAAATACCTGTGGCAGACCTGGTGTTTCCAGGGCATGTTTTATGTGTGTTTCTGTCTGTGTTAATTAGCCTGACTGTTGCTGTAAAGCTCTTATGTTTCTGTTCGTGCTGTAACACAGCAGCAACACCAACAAAGCGTGTGAATGTTCAATCAATCATCTCAAGGGTTGCAAATAGTGATTATCTTTATTGTTGATCGAGCTGCTGATTATTTGCTCTGTGAATAAATTAATGTTTGTTTTTTTCAAAGTGTCCATTGTACTTGAGCCCAGTGTGACTGGAGATTTTTCATAGAACGGAGTTTAGCTGAAAGCTGAGATGGAGGAGAGTCGGACGGATTAACACAACAACAGAAACAGCAGCAAGACGATCCTGAGTGAAATCACAGAGAGATGATTTCCCTGTTGTCGCTAAAAGAAAACTGGGGGAAAAAAAAATGTTTCTCTGCCCTCTGTGGTGATCCACAGAGAAGCCACTGGAAGTCACGGAGAACGGTGATGTGTTTGTGTGCACGTGTTGACGAAAGAAAGAAAAGAAGTCACCCATGTGGAACAATGGCATCCTCCTCACCCGACTGTCAGTGTCACATCTGGAAACAAACAAACTCACAAACAGGCCTCAGTTTAAGGCTGCTGCATGACAGGCTTTGATGTTTTATCTTCCCAATGCTCTCTCAGCTTCATCTTAATACATTCATTCCTCACTTTACTAACTCTCACAAAAAACATTTAAATGACTTATTTTGTGGCAGAGGCTGTGGTAGTTTCATTTGAAATCCCAAAGACATATCACTTCATATCTGACAACAGTTTGTGATGGTCAGCCTGGCTCCACAGGTGCTGCGCGGTGAGATAACGAGAAACTTTGGATGAGAGGAAATTTGTGCCCTGTCATATATTGAGTCTCCATCGTCCTTTGACTGATACACTAACTGGAGACATTTCATGGTCATGACAGTGTGGACGTGTTATTCCAACATACTGTATTCTGTGTGAGGGTTAGGGTTAGGGTTAGGCCCCGTTCATGTGTGTTTTCCTTTTCTTTTATCTCACTGATCCAGCCCGTCTCCTCTCTCTTTCTTCTTCAGCCCGTCTGTCCTCTCGTTTGCATGTGTGCATATGAGCCCATTACGGGAATGGAAAAGCCACAAATAGCACATTTAAACTGAAGCAAAGATTTAATGATTTTCTGTGTTGTTTTATGGCTTTAAGAGAACTTCATGGAGTGATGGGTTTCATATGGGACTTGAGAGCCACCACAGACAACAGAAAGACCCCAGCTTTCGATAGCACAAAGGCTCGGATTGTCACGGCTCTGTCACCACGATGTTCTCTGGGATGAGTAATTCTAAAATTAGGCCTCTGTGTTTTGTTTTTGTTGTTTTGCAGCAGATTAGGCCGCAGTTCTTTTACTGTTACAGAGATAAACTTCAAAAAATGCAGCCACACAGCTTTGAATCCAAGAGCCTAAATAACATCCTGGAAATCAAGTCTCCATATGATTAATGAACATGATCATTTATCCATTTCCATTTGAGGAAAAAGTCCAAGACTCATCAATATTTTGAAAGCTTGTCAATTGGTTGACCTACTGTCCTGACACCAAAGGCCAAGCACAATCGGATCGTTATTAAAATATAGTACAAATCCTTTATGGGCAGCAGCACAAGGGCAAGCAGGGATGATTTATCTATTTAACAAACACTATAAGACTATAAGAATATGAGAGAATTATGTTGCTCTGAAACCATTTTAACATATAAACTTCAATTTGGTGAGATTGGAAAGATTACTGTCTTTCAAAATAAAGAGAGTCTACTATCTTGTTTTGTTTGCTTATATTTTCTTCTAAATTTTATAAAAGAAAACAAAAAAATTGATAATCTTTTAAAGTATCAACCTGATTTTTGAAAAGATTTGCAAAGATCCGAAATCCCTTTTTATTGTTCTGCAATAATAACATTTTTTTAGATTGCTTTTACACAGAGTATATAAGGTGTTTATTGCCTTTATAGCTCATAAAGCAGACTAAGTTATTCAGTGCAATAAGACTACTGTAGTCAGAATGTAAATGTTCCCATCTTTGCAAGACATTAAACTGAAAGAAAATTAATATTATAAATACATATTTAAATATATTGATCTGGCATGACAGAGTATTGATTGGATAATATTTAATCTGCTTGTGTATTGAGTACAACTATTTGTCGGTGGCTTTAATAACCAACTGTATTTAATTAATCTTGATGAAATATTTATTATTCTAACAACCAATTCAGTCTAATTTGCTTTTGTTGAAATCTTTGTTGAAATCTTTACCATTGCATGCAGGCGAGTTTTATTTCACTATTTTATGGGTTTCAAATATTTACCATGTCAGTCTGAATTTTTGACGGTTGGAATGGTGAAAGTAGACTCTAATGGAAATGGGGCAAAGCTTTCTAGAGAGAGGATCATTTTCCCGACACCTCGTTCTGTGTCCATCCCCGAGGCCATTCGTGACCAAGGCTGAACACGACTGATTGGCGTAACAGGCCAGGAAGTGGTCTCTGTAGTGTTGAACTGCAGTGTGCTTTAATGGTGCTGGGCTTTGGCTGCAGTTGGGTGTAGGTGATGATGTAAGGTTTGAAAAGGCCCACACTCACACCCCATATGGTGGGGATTATAATAATTTGACGTGCATTGTGGTCCATTTTGGGGGTGCCTGTAAAAATCTTGGGGAGATTTCAGTTGTGCAGTTTTTGTTCTTTGCTGCATTTAACTAGTGAGGAAAATGCTGAGAAGTTGAAAACAAACGATATTATTCAATCGAAATGCCACGATATTGCTCCTGTTTCCTCCAGGTCTAATTCCAGTGAGTATAATAAATGACCAAGACAGTCAGAAGTACTTTATCACAGCTTTACTTTGAGCTAAATGCCACCATCAGCACACCAACATGGTCACAGAGAAAATACTAACAGCTGAAGCTAAGCAGGTGTAATGTTTATCCTGTTTACTATGTTAGTTTGTTTACTGAGAATAAACATAAAGTTGAGGTTGACAAAACTTGTTATTTGGAGACTAAGTGAAATTCGGACCTCATAATGGTTCAAGATGAAAACTTAAGGGATTGCTAAAGATAAAAAACAATTCCTCTTGAGGGGTACACAAACTATCCAGGTGTGGCTGACATAATGAAGTCCTAAAAGACTTTTTATTTTGTTAAACAAACAACCAAAGAAGAACCTTTAATGGAAAACACCTTTTGATATTCCTCATTGTGAGATGCAAAGTTGTGTGTTGTTGTGTTATTACAAGCATGTGCACTGAAGTTGCATCACTCCCACTCTTGTCAGTGTCACCACTCGTTTCATGTACCACATTCATAATCATTGCAATGGCATCCTGCTGTAAACCAACAAAGATGTAAATATAAAACACTGTAGCCTCTGTGTAATAAGTGCAGCTTCCAGTTGAGAAATCATCCTCTTTAGCACATCAGTTTTTCTGAGATAACAATAATCTTATAATACTGTATTTAAATCTGTGGGTGGTAACCGTCTCTCTCCTGCCATGAGGATTTATCAGGGATCTAACGTCCATTTTCTCTCTCTGCCTATGATGACAGGTGCCAGCTAAAGAGCTGGAAATTCACCTCCATGCTAATGGAAGTGTGACGCACACCATATAAATTGTGCTTTTGTCTGTTTGGATCAATCACTTAAGCCTAAATATACAGTGTTTCACTACCTGTTGTGAAATATTGTTTGCAGAGTTGTTGTTGAGTCATCCTCAGGTACACATGGCATTATTCCTTTCAGTTTGTGTTTTAGTCCAACTATGACAATTTGAGGATTTGTTGCTTGCTCAAATTTCTGTTTAGACAAAGCACATATAGACAGCATGGCAACAGTAGCCCTCACAGTTCACACAGTATATCTTCTGTTGTGTGTTTAGGGTCTTAATTATGATGACAATGACAGTGTCAGTAGCGTGTTAATGTGCGTTTTGCACATTTTCTGCAGCAGGCAGTTTTACGTCTTTTGTTTGTTTGTTTGTTTGCTTCTTTTTTTTTTAACAAAGACATTTATTTGCTTTCTTACAGAGAATGACGAGTGTCTGTCCTTTGAATATATGACTACCAGCAGCAGTCACATAGCATAGCCAAGCATACAGACTGCAGAGAAGTCTAAATCTAAAAACAATTAGATGTAAGAAAATAATCTATTTTGGTTTTACTGAGGGGTTAAATCTTGCCATCACTGTGAGTTTTCCAGAAACCAGCAGAAAATTTGAGATCTTATTGTTTTCACAAGGAATTAATCTGATGCATGACCACGACACTTTGGTTTTGCATGGATTGAATATATAGGACAATATGTCAAGCTGTGAGTTTAGCAGCTGATATCAAGTGGGAGCCAAGTGATGTTACCATTTCCAGTCTTTATGTTGAGCTAACCTGCTGCTAGCTGTTGCCATCCTACTTCTTACCTACTTCTCACAGCACGATATCAATCTTCTCATCTCATGCCTGTCAAACTATTCCCGTAAGCTGCTGGTTGAGCTCAATCATGTCTTTTGTTGTGTTTTGGATCTTTTCTAGTCAGAGGAGAAAAGCAGCATATGTTTTATCTGTGCACGGAGGCATGAATTCCCACACTGGTGGGTCGTCCATGACCTAGAGGCTTCCTCTGTCACACTAAAAGCATAGCCACACAGCCAGGAAATGTTTTCCTTCAGTTTGTTGTTCACCTCTAATTTTTATGGTCTTGATTTTCCATCGCCTCTTTAATTGGATCTCAGCTTGGTAAGCGTTCAGATGCAGATACCTGCCAGAGCAGGAGTTAGCATTTAGTGCAGATCTTTCAGTAAATGACTACAATAATTGGTAGAATTTTACATCTGCTTTTGTTTGAGTAAATGACATGATAATTGGATTTTTGAGATATTTTTGTCTCCAATCAGTTCTGCTGTCTGTGCAGACTGCCTTTTGTTATGGGGCTACAGGGGATGTAGCTGCAGAACTGCAGCGGGAGGACCTATAATCGTGGGGGCAGGAAGTCTGTCGGCCACATCCTTGTTGCCAGCGTTAGCATTTAATCTTCTGATGCAGACGGCCTCGAACGTATCAGTGGTGTAATCAGTGCTGTGGCACATCAGGGAGGAAAAGCACTACATCCCTTTAACAGCAGGGAGTTCCAGAATAATGTGGGTAGTCAGCAAGGCTCTGTTAATACTGAGCTAAATAGAAAACATCTTTGTGCACATTCTTTGTATGCTTAATTGTAGTGAATCGACAGAGATGTGTTTGTAAAGCATATAAAGCATAAGAGTAGATTTCCATCCATAGAAAACTGTCAAGAATTGAACTGTCCATGATGTGTTTACAGTTTGTCCTCACACCACGTCCAGGACCAGATTTATGATAGAAAATGGCTGTTATTGATTCTCTGATAATGAGATAGATTCCACTCAGGGAGACCAAAGGGGAGTTTGGGGGCGGCAAAAGCCACATATCATGAACTATTCATGAGTATGGAGAGGCAACTTATGGTCATTTACCTAAATGGCACATCTTTGAAGGACTGACGAACAACCCAAAGATTTTGGATGAGATCGCAGAGGACAGATGGGGAGATGAGTGCTCCGTTTCTCATCAGTAAACATTGACACCTCTGTGCACACACACACTGAAGCGCACACACCTTGATCAATCTGCCATACAGAGATGGACGTATTGATCAGACATAGATAAATGGGACACACAGACAGTGATACGCCACTTGCAGCTCATGCAGTTGGAAAATGATCAAATGGTCATTCATTGGAGGGGTCATTTAACGGGAGTGGGTTGAAAGTGCTTAACTTTAATAGAGAAATCAAACTTCAAACTTACTCAGGCGCAGCTCCAGATAAGCTTTTTTTTTCTTTTTTCCTTATCCTCAAGGACTCTGAAAGAACAAATGCATTTTCATAATTACTGACATGCAGACGATTTCTACATAAATGAAGTACAATTTGTACATCCTGAATCACTATGACCTTTTTCCAAGTATCTTCGGGAGATGTTTTCAAATCATCATACATAGTGTCATATATTATTTTGTGACATATTTCCACTTCTTTCTCTGGAACTATTCACATCCAGTTTTTTTTATAATTGTATCAAAACATGCAGTTGTAGAAGATACAAACATGTTAAAAACATCTTAATACACAGTCTTGAGACAAAGCTTGGTACTCCGGTAACAAACGCTACCTGCCAGCTCCTTTTAAGCTTTATAACCTTGCCTAATGTCAACATGTGCACTTTCTAAAAATCTTTATACAGTGAGCTCTCTAAAGATTAGTTAGATGTTTCCCCAGAAGCTGGGCCAAATGGATCCTGGCAGGAGAGTAGAATTTACCATACAGCTTCAGAAATAAGAGAGTTATCAATCATCTTATCTAACTCTTGGCAAGCAATTGAATAAGTGTGTTTCTCAAAATGTCAAACTGCTGTTGAAAGATTTCCACCAGAGTTTAGGTTTAAGGTTTGCGGGTTTTGACAATGTTTGGCTGCACAAGAGTTTCTAATGGCTGATTTACTGGTACGCTTAAGTGTTTTGTTTTATTTATTTATTTATTTATTTATTTTTAAATAGAAAAAAAAAAACCCCACTACATTGTATATGATCAGATTCAGTTCAGGCAGTGAGACAGTTATTTGACTACTGTTGCTTTCAACCACTCTCAATCATTGCCTTGTGTATTTAAAAACAGTTTGAGGGTCCATTTCATTTCCAAAAAAAAGCAATTATACTGGTGGAATAGATTCAACATATCTGCCAATTTTTCTGCCTGAAAAAAGGGGAGTATTTATTTTTATTTTTTAACTGATTGCTTTCATTGACTGAGGCAAAAATCTGCTGCCAGTTGTTATTTTTGCACAAACTCGTGAAAGCCTTGAGACCACGGAACCGCTGCTTTATGTTTTCTGCTTTTAAATAATGATTGAATTGCAGGAAACAACCAATTCGCTCAGATGCCCTTCACTCTACATCTACATTTTGGACACTTTTGTCACTTGCATTTGTACTTTACACAGACTTTCAATTTGAAACAAACAAAGCAGAGTCCATTACATGTTTATTTTATAAGAAGCCACACGAAAGGACTCTGTTTCCAGTAACATGGCATAAGATACGCCGGGTAAATGAATTGCAGAAAATTCATTCGTCCTGAACATTGCTCATCCGTTTGCCATTCAAAACAAATTGCTTCTTAGATCCAAATACGCCACAGCACCGCCTCATGAATTCTCTCAGTGTCAGATGTAGGTGTTCAAGAAAATGCCTGCTTGCCAGATAGCGCTGGAACAAAAGGAGCCTGTGTGAAATGCAGGACAGCCACTTTGACTGTAAGCAGATGTTCAAGAAGCCGGTTAATGAGAAAAAAAAAAACCTTTTACCAAGATTACAGGCCAGCAGGTGCACACACTTTGTGAAGGAGAAAATTAAAAACAAAAATAAATAAAAAATTATAACAAATGCATTTTGGTAACACATGCATTAACATTCGCCTTTTCACTGCCGTACTCTACACAGCATCTCACCTCACTACAGCCATATGTTTAACACACGAGCTGAGCTCAGCATCTTGCCATCCTGGTCGTACTTCCTGCAGACTTTGGTCTGTTTGGGTCCTTGCAGCAGTCTCTAGGGAAGGTGAGGGTAGCCCACTGCTCTTGCAGGAAGAAGGGGGTTTGGAAATCTGAAGGAAATTGCTGTTAAGTGGTTCTTGAGGCTTTGTGGTTTTGACTCATCAGGCCCCAAGCGAGTGGATGGTCCTGTGGTGCAGACCTTGCATGAGACTCAGAGAGGTTGTCTGGGCCCCTTGAACATAAACACAGTACAGTGCTTGAAGCTTTAATCTTACAGACTTGGTGGTGCTTTAATGTTTAATGTATATAATGTGTTTACATTATCGCTTGTTGTTATTCTCACTGAAGTCAGTAATGAATGTATGTTACCCAGAGACCTCTGTTACACCATAAGTAACTTTGATTTGATTGATTTTAGTCGGTGTCTCTGTACTTAAGAAGATGGTTGACATTGAAGATAAAATAGATCTGACATTTTATCCAATCAGCTTCTTTTCTTGATTGTTTTATTTTGACAACCTACAAGTGATTAATTTCACTCTCTTACCTATCACATTAAGATTGTTTCCAGCTGTAGCAGACAGCGGTTCTCTGTGTTGACAGGATGTGCATAGATAACTGTTTATTCACGCATTCGAAGGAATAAGTCATTAATAATTGAAGTGTGTGTTGAATTTTGGCTTTAAGAGATTCTGTGTCTCCTCCAGGAACCTGATGCCTCGGACGCTGGATGGCCAGGTCACCATGGAGAAGACTCCCAGCTACTTTGTGACAAAGGAGGCTCCTGGCCGTATCTGCACCATGAACTGCCAAACCAAACTCATTGTGGTGGTGAGGGATCCTGTGACGCGGGCTGTGTCTGACTACACCCAGACACTGTCCAAAAACCCGGGCCTTCCATCCTTCCAGAGCCTGGCCTTGAAAAACTCCTCCACAGGTCTGATTGACACCACGTGGAGTGCCGTGCGCATCGGCCTCTACGCCAAACATCTGGAGAACTGGCTACAGTACTTCCCTTTGTCTCATTTTCTATTTGTTAGTGGTGAGCGGTTGGTGTCTGATCCAGCTGGGGAGATGGGCCGGGTTCAAGACTTCTTGGGTCTCAAAAGGGTTGTCTCAAACAAGCACTTCTACTTCAACCAGACCAAAGGATTTCCCTGCCTGAAGAAGCCAGAGGGGAGCAGTAGACCTCGCTGTCTTGGAAAATCCAAGGGTAGACCCCACCCCCAGATCCCCACTGAGGTCTTACAGAGACTGAGAGACTTCTACAAGCCCTTTAACCACCGCTTTTACCAGCTGAGTGGACAGGACTTTGGCTGGGACTAGCAGAGAAGGATCCTGTGACAGCCCAGATAAAATGCAGTCTCTTACATTTCAGAGAGATTTGCTGAATAAAACTGCACAGGGCTGACATTCTCAGGGATGGGGTAGAGGAATACTAAAGGAGACCTCTTGTGGAGCATTCTGCCTCAGTGGAATCAACATGACTTGCAGCACATATAGTCACTGTGCTACCAATATGCAAGTTACACGCATAGTTAATGGTTTATCATTAATCCATTTCCTTGCTTGTAAGTTGATGTCGTATAAAAGCTGGAGACAAACTACGTACCAAAGGGGAAGCATGAACACGCCTTTGAATATCATTTGTGACTTACTTCATGTATTGTTTATAAAATAAGCTGATATTTATAGTTTCTGTTGATTTGTTAATTAAAGAAATGTATTTATTACATGATGAGATAAGACGTTAAAACTGGCTATATGTTAATGGACAAGACATTGGGGGGAAAAAATGTCACAATGCCACAATAAACCACTATCTTTTTCATTCTTAACAGTGTTATTAAAATGAATTCCATTTATATTTTTATTATTATTGTCTTTGGAATTATGCATACCTTAGTTTGATGTCACAAGATATTGCTCTGTATATTGCAGTTAATACACCAGTGATACCTCATATGTAAATAACGGTCAGAGACCAAACATGCACACATTCCCCAGATTTCTTGGACAGCACCCGATGTATCAGCTTCTACCCACTTACAATACATCGCTGTTTGACCTGTGACCATTTTGAACCATTTCTAATTCCGTATGTTCAGCTCACAAAGTACAGTGTTGTGTAGGAAAGTCCGTTCTCTGTGTTGTGAAGTAAAGTTTTGTCATGATGACAGTCACATTTCATCCTTTCTTGTGTTATGCTGTTATTTCGAGATCGTCGGGTCAAGACTGCAGAGAAAGTGAATCATAATGCAACAAATGTGATAAACATAGCTGAAACCTTTTTGTATATTCTAATGTTTTTATCGATAGAAAGAGTCATTCACTAAATCATTCTAATGCTTTAGGAGGATTGTCAAGCTCTGGGTTGGCCAAAATGTTGAAATGGAGCACATGGGGCCATGAGTAACATTTTAGTAACATATTTAGCCACATATAAGGCCAAGTGGGGGATCTTTAAATCATTAGATACCAATATCGTAGTCATTAAAAAGCAGTTTTCATCTTCTCTTATATAAACCACCAACCCTGAACTTTTGAAATGCACATAGTGCAGATTTTGAATAGCAAATGCAAATAAAATGTGATTATGTGAGGAACTTTGAAACATTTTTTACTCGTTTTTAATGTTAATTCCATTACAAGCTTAACTACTGCTCTCCTGCCAAGATCTCAGTCAGCCTCTTTCCTTCCTCTACTCAGTCTCTCTCACTAATTTTCCCCTTCCACACAGCGTGGCCACATGTACAGTCCATGGCCTGTGTGTGCTGTGGCCTTTAATTATGAGAGATGTCAGCTCTCCCAGAAAGCCCCCTCCTTCCTTTCTGGGCTTAGAATTAGCAGCAGAGCTCCTCTCTTTCATGGTACACTATCCTCTATCAAAGGGAAATGCATCTGCTTTGGTGGAAAAACCAAAAAAAAAAAAAAAAAAAAAGGAACCCTGTTAAGAACTGAAAAATACACTGAACTGCAGATGTTCATATAACAATGTGTGGAAATATGCCTGACCAGGGCCGCAACTGATGATCCATCCAAAAATATTCAATAAAAATCAATCAAGAGAGAGCTTTGTTTGTGGAAATGTCAGTGGCTTGTGAGTGCAAAAATAGCACGCTGCTTGCATGAGTATACTGTCGTCTTTAGTTTTTAGTTTGCATGCACACACACCCAGTGCTTCGACTCTCTCCATGCAACTTGCCTTTTGTGGTTTCAGTCAGTATTTCTGTCATATTCCCCCTCTGTTTTATATGTCTGGCATTAGTTTTTAGTGGGCCTCACTGAAATTTAAACATGCTCGGCTCACTTCATCTGTGCCAGCTTTCATAAAGCTGTATTACCAATCATGCCGATAGCTGCTTCCTCGCTGTGCCAGCTCAGCAGTGGGCATTACAGATAACTGATTTCCCACACTGCAATCTGGGAAAGATATAAGCATCAGTATTTGTAAGACTAGCCTGGTCATTAATTTCCATTAAATCAACAAGATATTTACCAAATCTACAGTTGTCACCAAACACTGGTATGATATAATGATGTGAGAAATTCATCTGAGGTGAATAAAAGAACAAGCGAGAAAAACAAAATGTCAGAATGATTGATACTATATGCCCCAAAAGTGGGAAGTGAGGACATGTACTAAACTATAACCTCATCCAACTGTGCGATTTCAGCAAATGGGGTCTGACAAAACTTCCTTGGTCTGCGTTTGCACACATGAGCTCATGAACATGTTGTTAAACTCCTACAATAATTGCAAACTGCATTGGCTGCCCAGTGTCACATTTAACACATGCTGTTCATAATTCAGAAAGAGATGCTGTTGTACTACTTCATTTTCACATCGCACCAAACCCTGGATGCAACAGTTTAGACTCAAAAAGAGCTATCAGACTCAATACTCATGCCCAGGCCAGAAGATGGACACTTTTGATTACAACTGTTTAAAACTAAAAGGCAAAGACAATAAATAACAGATCCACAAAACTCCAAATCTTCCATTCTCATGGGGACAGTACTTCTGGCTGCCATGAAGCTTTCAAGGACTTCAGCCCACAGTCTAATGTATGCCAATAATTCATACCATTGTGAATTTGTTTGCATGAGTGAAAATCACCTAACATGGCCTGGTTCACAGGCCTCTTTGAATATTTAAGATATGGGCTGATGAGAGATGCATATCATGTGTGGTCATTCTTATTTGGTTAGAATAATGAGCATGACAGACCAGAAGCACTTTGATGTTGTGATGACCCTGACTGTGAGGGGAGCGTTGAAGGAAAGTGGGCTGATTTCTACAAGGCAGATAAAAAAGGAGGATTAGAAGTATGAAAGTAGTTTCCCCATGAGCAGCCACAAATGAAGACAGTTCATACCGAGGACTCCACACATTTTCCACCCATACCACAGTCTCCTTCAGTTCAAGGAAGAAATGCTCGGGGATTTTCTCTCTTCTCTGCGGTTTAGGCCTCACAGTATCTTGTTAAATTGTGACTTTGGCTTTAATTGATGAGAAAGTGATTTGGGTTTGAGAGATTTTCAAATGGCCAGCGTAGTGCAACGTAAATTGGGGAACTTTTTAAGGATATGGGATTAAGAACTTTTACAATAAGATTTTATAACATTGTTTTTCTGGACATGTTTCAGCACATACTTAAGTTACCATTTCATTCTACCAGCTATAATCTCCTTATTGGGCCTTGATTGGGAAACTTGAACGATTAGAATTTATGGAGAGGCTTACATTTGGTTGATAAAGTACTAACTGGGACACTCCTGCCAAACGGATGGAAAACTTTTACACACAACTAATTAAATTACATACTTAAAATATCAAAATACAACTCATCTGGAAACTTGAATCACTTTTGTGAGAGCATTTCCTTTTATTTGGCTTAGAGAAATCCAAACACATGTGGAAGAAACCTGGTTAGGGTTAGGGTCAATGCTGTCTTTAGTTTTTAGGTCTGCATTAGGTTCTGTGATGTTATAGCCACTTTGCTTTTCACTTACATCTTCAAACAAAATGTTAACACACTACATGCAGTCAATCAAAGAGACTCGCACCTGGTCTTTCTTCTCATTTGCCAAAGAACCTATTTGTTGTTCTACAAAAATGAGTTACAGTCCCAGAGTTTGGTCTGTAAAAAAATATAAACTGGTTGGCGTATTTGCTGTGTGGCCTTATTAATCCCCAAATATCTACTTATTAATTCGGCAAGAGACTGAATAAATCAGTACACTGGAATTGTTAGCATGTAAGGAAGCCCTTCAAAACGTCAATGACATGAGACATATCAAAAGAAGACAAGGCATCCTGGGACCAGACAGATGCAGCTGTCCAGCTGCCTCTCCAAAAATGAACTGAAATACATTTCCTTGCCACGTGAGTGTGTATCTTATTTAATACAGTGGGGATAAGTTTTGCGCGCACACACACACACACACACACACACACACACAATGTATATTATGGGCAAAAACAGACACATTTCTTTATATAAAGATTGCAAAAAAGAAACACCATATAGCTTCCCTTCAGGGTCCATGAATATGAAACATGGATACATGTTGAAGCCTGCATTTATGTCTAACTTATTTTCCTTGTGAACTTGAGAGATTTGACCCAATCACCTCCAGCAACATTCATTCCTCTGCGTAAAACCTGCTGATGGACTGATGGCTACCAACAGATTTTGTAGCATGTCTGTGGTAAAATTTCACATACGGCTTGTTAAAGTTACAGTAGAAATGCAGGTATAAATCAATATATTAGACAAAAATATACATATACATACACGAGATTGAAAGCTAAGGCATTACCAAGGAAACAGTAATTCAGGGGGTCTCAAAAGTCATGTAGGCCTTTCACCTGGGAACTACAGATTTTGTGCCAGTTCATTCAATAGTTACAAAACCGGTCTTAGATATTCGTAAATGATATTTCCATCTGGACCAAAGTGGTGATTCAATGTCTGACAGTACAAGATTCCTTGAACCATGTTGCTGGCAAGACTAAAAAAAATGTACATCTCTCTATAGGATGCAGTAGAAAATCTACTTTGTCAAAGAAAGGATCCTCCCAAGTCTTGACCATTTGGCTCAGTTTCCACCTTTATGTCATGTATGACATCACTGTGAGTCCCTTTTAGATCAGAAGTTGTCCCTACATAATCCTCTCTGACTTGGACACATTGAATATACTTTCTCAGGCTGAATGCTAAACCAGCACTGAGCTTGAGCTTTGAAGCCATTGTTCAAACTTCTGAGGGTGTTAATACCTCCAGTCACACAGTGACAATGAAGAGTGATTCATATCTTATTAAAGACAACACCTGTGAGCACACGTTATACCATCCACTGCTCTAGCCCTGTTCAAACATGGTGGGGAAAGCAGACCACATCCACATCTCCCAGATCCCAAATCTAATTGAGTCTGTCATAACTGTTCTTATGATGGACACATATAACCAGGAGTCCCCTGAGGGCCGAGGTTTGGGGAGTGTGAGTCTCGGAGATAACGTGCCCTACAGGCGTAGAAAGATGATGAACACAAACTCAAGTTACAGCAGACTGGCCTGAGACAGGTTGATAGAGGTTCTGATTGATCCTGAAAACAGAGAAGCCTGTGGGAGAATTGTAATTGAACCTGGAACAGGTGTTAAACAGGCCAGGAAAAATGTGGTCATGGTTAAGGTAGATACTGTCAAAGTTAAAATTACACCGGCTGAACAGAATTATACTAAATGATAATGTCTTTTTTGACACATTAATTGTGAAAGATGAATCCGGTAATAGTATACTGAGGATATAACAAGGTTCACTGTGCTCCAGCAGTAAGAATATGGTTTGTAAGGCATTTCCAGTGTGACCCCATTAAAGTCTCAGCAGCCAAAACATGTCTTCCAAATTTCAGAGAAATCCCAGGTAGTCTCCCTCAACATGACTATTTACTCAACTCAAACTTTATTTACTGCTTTTGTTTCTGAAGGATACAGCACATACAATCACTGAGCTGATTCAAGACTGCCTTTTTCCATCTGAAATATAGAAGATGAGACAGAAAAAAATGCAGTAAGGCAGATGGTGTGATAAGTTCAAAAGCCAAAATCATGTCTTTTTTTTTTTTTAATTATTGTTATATTATCATTTCAGAATAACTTTTCCTTCCATGATAATCATCACCATCATAATCGTGTTTATACAATAATGTAAAACTGACAGGGGGCATTTTCCAATAATACATCTGACATTTCTGCAGATGACAAAGTCATACTTTTCTGTCATTTTTTAACATAGTGCCTTTATAGGTAACAAAGGTTTTCACAACACATTATTGCAAGTTAAAAAAAAAACAAACAAACCCATCAGTCTGTGATAAATGACCTTTGTATGACAACAGAAACAAAGGTCATTGTTTAGTAACTGATTTGAGAACTCAAACACTGAGCCAGGCAGCATAATCCATCCGGAGTATGGCCTTGATGGCACCACACTGCCATCTGCTGATCCATATCGATATTTAAGGGTTGTTTGTTTGTTTTTTAAAGCGTTAGAGTCACTTTCCAGTCAAACCATTCAGTTGTCCAGAGTCTGAACGTTTTCCCCACTAATGCTCTTGTCTGTCAACTCTAAAGCTCATGGTCACAACATCCTCGATGCCAGCCAGCAGCTCGTCGTGTTCCTGCACGGCGGAGACTCCTTTGGGGGTCCCGGTCAGGATGAGGTCCCCCTCCTCCAGGGTGATGAAGTCACTGATGTAGCTGATGAGATAGGGGATGGAGAAAATCATTTGGGAGGTGCAGCCGCTTTGCCGGAGCTGGTCGTTGACCTTCAGCCACAGCTTGACGTTGCCCGGATCGGGGATGCGCTCTCTGGGGATGAACTCGCTGACCGGGCAGGAGGTGTTGAAAGCTTTGGCGAGGGTCCAGGGCAGACCTTTGCACTTGCACTCGTCCTGGATGTCGCGAGCTGTCATGTCCAAACAGAGCGCGTAGCCTGCTACGTGCTCCATGGCGGAGGACTGGGGGATGGCGGTGCCCCCCTTCCCGATCACCACCCCCAACTCCACCTCATGGTGCAGGTTGCTTGTGTAGAGGGGGACCAGGATCGGGGAGCCCTCTCTCACATATGCAGAGGGAGGCTTGAGGAAAAGGACGGGCTCCGTTGGGATCGCGTTTTTGAGCTCTTTGGCGTGATCCGCGTAGTTCCTCCCAACGCAGACGATCTTCCTGCCCCACTCCCAAAACCGAGATATGTTCCGTGAGGACATTGTGGAGAAATGCGAAGGTTTCAGCCGGTCTTTAGTCAGTCTGTACCGGTTTAACTGCACTTTGACCGCCAGAGAGAACTCCTAAATGCAAATCATTCACCTACGGCAAACCTGAAGGGTCAAAACTCAAAGAATTATTTACGTTCTATTATGTCGGCGTTTTACTTTATTTGCTGAAGAAAGTTAAGTAAAACAAACACTCCACACATATGGTACCACACATACGTGGATTCATCACTAAACTGTCAATAACTTTTTTCCCGTACGCGTTTCAGCGATTATTCTTGACCCCCCCAGACTCGATTGGTGAGGCCTGGGAGGCTGGAGTAAAGGAGGGGGCGGAGGCGGAACTGAGCCAGAACCAAACTTATCTGGTTCATGCTAAAGCGATAAGGATGGAAACGCTGTTGTTATGATTTTCAGGACTGTAGCAGGGGGTGCCTGCACTCTGAGAGGAGCTGTCACAGCTTTCAGATTTGGTACGTCCCCCCCGGAGTTTCTCCTTCACCTCGAAAACACCCGACACATTAGCCTGTGTGCATGATGGAGGCTAACTAACTGCGCGTTGCTAACATGCCTGTGTTTAGTTAGTGTCGTTGTCACGGCGAGTTGGTCTGTTTAAGGGAACCCAACCCATCCCGCCTGTCACACCAACATCACGCCTCTATTTTCACCTCCAGGCGGTGAACTGATAGCGCTGACGCGTTTTTACAGGTATTTCAGCTACTGTTGTTTTATCGGTGGTTTCTCGTGAATGAAATAGTTTGTAAGTTTGAGCGACGATACAAGGGGTTAAACGAGGACTCATCCAAAGTGTTTTCGTGTCAGCGTGACACCGATGTGTGTGTAACATGTCCGCCGGTGTCTTCTCGTGTAGCCCCCGTGGAAGTCAAGGCCCGGGCCGCCGCTCTGCTTCACGGCTCCGTCAGGAAGTCCTCTCTGGTGGATCAGGCAAACATGAGGGTCGAACTGATCCCGGCTCTCACTGACAACTACATGTACCTGCTGATCGATGTGGACTCCAGAGAAGCTGCTGTCGTTGACCCAGTGGAGCCAATAAAGGTCCGTGCATCTCAAATGAACTCGTGTTGCAACATGTCAAAGGCAACTATTGTTTATCTTATTGTACTGTATTTATTTGAAGTTTGATACATTTACTTTGATAGATAACGTGATCAACTTATGTGAACTTCTATGAATTAAGTGTGCAAATTGCTGACGGGTTACATGAAAATTTTTGGAAAATGCAACATTGCCAAAATGAATTTGATGATTTTGAGCAGTTGTTTAATTTATTTATTTAGACAGTAAAAAGTCATACTGTAAGGAAATGGTAGTTGGAAGTTATATGAGCACATTGCGTCATCTACAGTCCAAAACAAGAAGTTATTCAATTTGTGATGATGCAAGTTGTGTTGTTTTTTTTCCTGCCAACAGGTTGTTGAGGCTGTTAGGAAAAATGGAGTAAAGCTCACAACAATTCTGACAACTCATCACCACTGGTAGGCTCCATGTTAAGTTATAAATTGGTTTTCCAATACTTACTTGTTACAATCTTCATGAGAACTTTCTCCACTTAACACCTTCTTTCAAACCAAGAAGTTGTAACAATATACTGATCATTTTTTTCCTCTTAGGGATCATGCTAGTGGAAATGAGAAGATGGTGAAGTTGATGCCAGGGCTAAAGGTCTATGGGGGAGATGACAGAGTTGATGCTATTACAAAGAAAGTTTCTCATTCCCACAGTTTCAAAGTAAAACCATCAAGTTATCTATTCATTAATTTAAATACAAAACCCCAAATAAATGACACTTTACTCATTGTTGCCGTTGCCTTCTAGCTTGGATCACTCAGCATTAAATGCTTGTTTACACCGTGCCACACAACTGGTCACATCTGTTACTATGTGACAAAAGAAAACAGCAGTGAGCCGCCAGCTGTTTTCACAGGTATGTCTAATAATAATAATAATAATAATAATGACATTAATAACCAGTAAGAACTGAATAACCTTTTCAATAAATATAGGCTGATGCTCTAAGAAAGGTTAGTTCATCTGTCAACCTTGACCAGTCAGTATTTATGCAGCCACAATAACAAGTCAGCTCAATGTGAAGTGCGACCTGTGCCAATATTGAATTCTTGTATTTTTAATTTAATTTTTAATTATTATTATTTTTTTTTTTTTTTTCTCTCTCCATGCAGGGGACACACTATTTGTGGCCGGTTGTGGTAAATTTTTTGAGGGTACCGCAGAGCAGATGTATAAAGCCTTGATAGAAATACTTGGACGCCTGCCTCCTGAAACAGTATATATATATATTCTCTTTCTCCTCTGTCAATGTAGGCTAAATATAACAATACAGACATTGATATTTATTAAAGGGATTGATTGAATTGCAGTATGTAGTATGTCTCACAAAAAGAAACACAGGAAGTACTGCCAGCATGACAGAATGACTAACAATGGTGTGTTTTTTTTGGGGGGTTGTTTAAGCGTGTTTACTGTGGTCATGAGTACACTGTCAGCAATCTGAAGTTTGCACGCCATGTGGAACCAGACAATGAAGTCATTCAGAAGAAGCTAGCATGGGCAAAGGTATTTGAAGAATTGTTGCGTCAATTAGAGGATCAGTCACAGAAAATTAAAAACAACTGTGCATGTTTAATTTTTTTTTTCCAGGAGAAATGCAGTGATGGAGAAGCTACTATTCCATCAACTCTGGCAGATGAATTCACGTTCAACCCCTTTATGAGGGTTAAGTATGTACAAAATAATTGAATACAGAATTATTTTGGAACAACAGGGTTTCTTTGGAACTCATTACACTTTCAAGTAATGTTGGCGTGATTACTGTTTTTTGATGTTCAACATAGAGAGAAGTCCGTCCAAGATCACGTAGAGCAGAAAGACCCGATTGAAACCATGAGACGTCTCCGGAAAGAAAAAGATGGCTTCCGGGTACCCAAAGAGTGATGTGCTCTGTGCTCAGGTTGATTTTCTGATCAACTGCTGTACACACTACAAGCTCAAAAGTAAATTGTATGCAAAAGAAAATATCTACAACTAATTCTGAAAGCCATTTGAAATAGACCTGCTGCATTCATTCTCAAGGTATACTGCTCTTCTCACAATGTTCAAATCTCATGTGACTACAAAGTTACCTGTCGTTGTTTTAATTGTATGTGGGATGCTTGATTGGTGTCGGAAGGAATATATGGCCATTAATTGAATGTTTTAAATGAGAAATAAGTTTGCTATGGGAAATGGGAGTTTCAGAGTTTATTTAGTTTTATGATGTGAGGAACAAACTCATCTGTTTCATTTAGTGTTTAAATTTGAAAACATTAACAGAATTAGCAACTTAAGTTACAGATGTTGTAATATGTGTAAAACCTAATGGAAATTGATGAAGCAATTTCCTTATCTGTGTTAAGTCTCATTAGTTTATTCTGACCTGGAATGTTTCCTCCGGCCATTGTTTTTTCATATTTGCTTAAAAAGCAGTTAGTTTGATTGTTAATAATGTATGATTTGGGGAAATTGTGTTTGCTTTCTTTCTTCCTAAAAGATTTCTGTGAGTAATACTTGCAGGTGTTTTAACATAAGATGTTTAATCCCATTAATGCTGTTTTGCATTTAAAATACAATGTTACAAACAATGTTGCATGATGTTCTTTAGGGAAAAAGGCAATAACCCATTTAATGTAAATATAAATAAAAACACTTGAGAAGTATGCATTATGTTATGAAATGATCACGTGTAGCTGATGGATAAGGAATTAATTTAAAGGCCCTGTTTTTACTCATTCAGGCTCATCAGACTCCTGCTGTGTGCTTTTACTTTTACATGAGGTCACCCACCATGAACA
Organism: Echeneis naucrates; assembly: GCF_900963305.1. Lineage (NCBI taxonomy): Eukaryota > Metazoa > Chordata > Actinopteri > Carangiformes > Echeneidae > Echeneis > Echeneis naucrates. Next base: position 7,172,031 of record NC_042518.1, read on the forward strand.
GTAATACCTCACTCACCCACACAGGTTCTGCAGAGCCTATCAGATATATCTGTTATATCTGTATAGATAAATCGATGGATCCTTTATCAATAATTTGCAGGAAATGGCTTGTTGGGGTACCTTCAGTACAAACCCATGAACCACACACCGTAACCTAACAAACATGCTTGTACTTAAAATGATAGAAAATGTGGCATATGGATTAAGACGGTGAATAATAAGAATACAAATTGACGGATAAAGTTATGAAACACATGAATTATTCTCCATGAATGTGCTACATATGTGGATCAATATCTGACTACATTTCTTCAATCAAACCAAAATCCCACATGGTTGGAGGTTTCTGGATCGATTAAAAGGTCTTGGTTTTTACTTGGCTCGGTGCTGTCGCGATAACTTCCCACTGAGCGCAGAAATGTAGGATAGTAACTTTCAGAGCACCACAAGCTTAAAGAGAAGAATCGGAGTCTGTCAAACTGAGGTAACGGCGTCTTTCCTTCTCTTGTGTAGATTACCGGACCGACATTGTTGTAGTTTCAGTGAACGCCCGGCGCCATGACACAGAGCCGGAGGGAGTTGGATCGCTGCTGCAGCCTGATGGATGACGATCAGCTGGGCTCAGTCAACAGCTGGTGCAGATGTTCAGGGGACGACAGTCCATTCAGTCAGTGTTAACTCATCAAACCTCCTTTTCGCAGTGTGGCGCGCGTTTGATGCGCGTGCACGTGAGGGTCACCATGAAGGTAAAGGTCATTTCCATCCTGGAGGACAACTACATGTACCTGGTGATAGAGGAGCAGAGCAAACAGGCCATAGCTGTGGATCCTGCTGTCCCACACCGGGTAGGACACACATGGTGCTGCTCAGGCGCAGTCTTTGTCATGGAGAGTAAAAAAAAATGACATTGACACATTGACAGTATGTACATGTGTATAGGGCTGCAGCTATAATGATTATTTTGTTTATCAATTCATTGAATAGTTGTGTTTTTTGTTATTTGCTACCTAAAAATGGTCATTGCAATGCCCCAATGTAATGTCATCAAATGTTCTATGTCTGATGCACTGGCCAAAACTTAGGATCATATTAGACAAAGAAAAGCAGCAAATCCTCAAAAGGTTATAGTTATCATTTAAGAAACAAAAAAAAAACAAAAACAAAACAAAACAAACAAACTGTGGACTCTTATTTTGACTGTTGCTCTTGTCTATTTGTTGTGCTCTAAGATACACACATTTCTTATGCAAGTAACTGCTAAAATAATCATTTAATGTTTTTATTTTTTATCTTTGTATCAGCTGCTAGAGATTGTGAACAGAGAGGGCTTCACTCTTACGGCTGTTCTTACCACACATCATCACTGGTAAGCAGTGTTTGGCATACAAAAGGCAGGAATACACCACACCGAAACAGACCAAAATAAAAACACATCAAAGTAAATGTTACTACCAGCTCTCACTGATCAGGGACCACGCCCGGGGGAATGAGACACTTCTGAAGGAGATTCCGGGCTTGAGGGTGTATGGGGGAGACGATCGGATTGGCGGTCTTACTGATAAAGTCACCAATGCTCAGGAACTCAAGGTGCCCTCAAAGTAACAGCAGTAAAATGTCTTTACTTGGATTGTGATGCAGTGGTCCTTTCAACGTGTCTGCTACATAAAAATGCAGATTCTCAGTGTCTTTTGATGTTGTGTTTTCCTTATTTTCAGTTTAACTCCATCAACGTGAGGTGCCTGTTTACTCCCTGCCATACCTCTGGTCACATGTGCTACTTTGTTTGGGAGGATGAGTGCGCTGACGCTCCTGCTGTGTTCACAGGTCTTTGTAACTATGGAGAGTTGGTGATCCAGTTAAAATCTCAGACATGCATCCCTGCACTTTTTACCTGTGCAGTGCACTGTTTTGAGTGGCTAGAGATATAAATCCTGGAATATTGTGAATTGTTGTTGTTGTGAAATGACATGGACTGCTTCCTGTGACATTTAAATCTTTTTAGGGGACACGCTTTTTATTGGTGGGTGTGGTCGGTTTCTTGAGGGGACGGCAGAACAGATGTACCATAATCTCACCCAGGTGCTTGGCTCCCTGCCGCAAGACACGGTCAGCAGAAATAGAAAAATGTTTACAGCTTACATGACCTTACATAAATGCTGGCATAAGAATGAGTCATGTTGTTGAGCAAACAAATAAAATGGAGGTATTGAGTTCAGCCTGACTTGAACTCAACACTCTACTGCTGTACTCGTCTATATAGAAGGTGTTCTGTGGACACGAATACACCATTAAGAACCTGAAGTTTGCCATGCTGGTGGAACCAGAGAACGAGAAGGTTAAAGAGATGCTGAGCTGGGCCAGGGTGAGTTCAGCAATGAAAACTGCTCAAAGAATAAAATTTGTAATGCTTCCTGTTTTTGTTACTTTAAACAAAACACTGCATCCTCCATACTGGATTAGTCCTCTCACAAAACTTTCCAGTTTCCCTCGCCAGTCTATACCTCTTTGCTCCATGCTCAGTGGTTCCTATTAGAGATGAAAAGGCAAAATAATTTCTGAAAAAAGCTCTGTAGTCATTAGCAAATGTTGGTCAAAGAATGGTAATACTTTTCATTTTGGACTATTTCCAGCGGTGGAGTAATGCAGACTTTTGTTCCAGTTAGGGCTTCCGGCAGGAGGAAATGATGAATAAAAACAGTGCTGATATTCTTCCTTTGAAGTTTGCTCATGGATATTTTTCTAAAAGTTACTGGTCGATAACAATGGTCTATGGCACTGCGACAAAAGTTATTTTAGACTATACAGTTAGTAAGATATATTCACTGGTGGGTTTCATGGGATTTGTGTTTGCAGGCAAGGGATGATGATGACAAACCCACAGTGCCATCCACCCTAATGGAGGAGTTTGAGTACAATCCATTTCTTCGCCTCTCGTGAGTTTGCATTTTTACACACGTTTTTGTGAAATATTCAACAATGGACAATTGTTTCGTCATAAGTGGAGAATGATAAATATAATATATGGTAATAAAGGATTTAAAGGATTTAGATTTAGATTTAGACATAATATGTCCCAGCTGAATGGGGAGTTTTTTTAGTTTTACATTTAAATACAAAGGATGACTGTGCCTTTTGCTAGCTATGCTGCCTCTTGCAGTATTGCAAGGACACAGCAGGGAGTGTATTTTTTTAAAAACTATTTTCCAATTAGTCCATATTTATGTAATTATTAGTCTACTCTATATTGATTGGTCAGTAAAACAGGCAAATTTTTTGGCCAGATTGTGTTTCAGGATCTGTAAATCTAAGTGTTGTCTCAAAATTGTGTATTATACTTTATTTTACCTGTTAATCTCTTACCCTCTTCCTTTACTGTAGGGAGGAAGGCGTGCAAAGGTTTACAGGAAAAACCGACCCCATAGAGGTGCTGAGAGTCCTGCGGAAGGAGAAGGACAAATTTAAGAAGCCAAAGGAAAGGCTTCCTCCTCACCATGCCATGCTGGCCCTGGAGTGGGGGCTTCTCAGACCGTGAGCTCCGGTTTCTGGGCTCTAAATCTGTGACATGTTCAGCTATCAAGCAGGAACAGCTTGAACAACAGAATGCAGAGACACAAGACTGAAGAGGATGATGAGTTGTTGCTTTTGCCCTGAATTTAACCTGCTGGGTTACTGCTACATGCCTGGTTAATCCTCAAGGAGTGTATCATTTTAGTTATAAAACCACATCTGCACATAACGGCCAGTATAAAGCTGCTTCCAAAAATATTTTTACAAACTGAATTAATATGAAGGTGTATCTCTCAGCCTGTTAAGTAAACTCATTTGTCATCTGTTATTAATTTCCACAATGGGATTGAAGGGTTTTAAGTATTTATTGCTTTGAATAATTTTGTTGGGAGAGAAGAAGCTTAATTTCTTTGACTTGCTTTATTTAACTGATATGTTCTCTTGATTATTCATGATTATTCCTTGATTACATTGCCACCGTTCTCTCACTTAAGATTTTGAAAAATATCAGTATGGTTACTTTCATATCCCTCCTTTGCTTGCTTTTGCAGTATTAAGCAAGAAAATTAACTTACTCACAACGAATGTGAATTTGTAACTTATTGCTTTTCATGCCACGTATCCACTTTGCAAGAGCTTGTAACAGTACATTAAAGTCAATGTTATTCAATAAAAGACAAAAGTCTATATTTTGTTGGCCTTAGTCTTGAAAAAATTACAAAACAAATGGCTACAATTAAATAACATTTAATTTTCAAAATGAAAATATATGCATGTATAATCACTAGTAATGAGGAAAGATTATATTTCATTGTTAAAATTTTTAAACAATTTCACATAAAAGGGGAAATGTGTTTGCTGGCCCACGTTAAACCCACACGTCCAACTTTTCCCACATAACACTTCCATTCCCTCACAGGAGCGACAAATTGTCATTTTCTGGATGGCTTTGTTGTCATTCATCACCACTTCATGGTGAGCCCATTGGTCATTTTCTCCACAGTGTGGTACTGTGTATGCAGGAGTTCTTTGGCTCGCTCCTCCCCAACACTGTGGAGCCAGGACTGGTAAAGCTCTGCCACATGAGTGTCATCTTCCGGCGACAGCGAGCACTCTGCCTTGTAGAGCTCCTCAACCTTTAGAAGAAGCTCTTTTTGGTTCTGACCAGGTAAGGCCTTTAACTGTCCTCCACCATTTAGACAACCTGAATATGAACAAGAAGTTAGGAAACATGGCAGGTGTTAATGTCCTAGCAAACTTAAGTCACTACTTTTGCTGTCTTTGCTTTTCAGTGATATTAACAAGGATGTTATGGTACTAAACTGTCACTTTCAAGGTTTGGCAAACATATACTATACCAGAAAAGGTGCACACAAATGTTGTTCATGCTTGAGGATTTTACTCCTTACCTGATGGGCAGGCCATAACTTCAACAAAGTGGTACGGCATTTTTCCCCTCTTAAGTTTCTGAACCAGATTCTGAATGTTGCGGAAGCCGTATGTGGAAGCAAAGCATAACAGGACTACTCCATCCTTCTCAAGGGTCACTTCCTGGAAGTCTTTATTCCTGTAATAGAAGGGTAGAGTTCTGAAGACAGGGACATTCAGGAATCTTTTCACACAGAAGATGGTGGTTGAACGACTTTGTGACAATATACTGTGATCATAAAACACGCTTTAATGATGCACATGAGCAACAGAACTGGGCTCATGTTGAATTATGGTTTAAGTGATCCAAGAAGCAGAATTTATCTAAATCCTTTATTACCATTTAGCCCTCAAAATTGTTTGTGACAGACTTACCTGAGGGTCTTATATGTGAGTTCCTTCACTTCCTCTCCAAATAGATGCTTGGCAGCATACGTGAAGACATGATGGAGGTAACCACCTGAACCGCTCCCTGCATGACGCAGGAACTCATTTCCACATACACTGCTGAACCTGAGTTAAGAATAAAATGTAATGTGCCTGTTCAACCACTCTTCTGAAAATACTGAGCTAAGGCTTTTATAGGGAGTTTATGTACTATAAAAGTAATATGTGATAGAACTTGCATTGTATCTAGAGTTGCAGGCTCCAACTCATTAAGGGAGACATTTTCCTTCTCCAGCATTTTCTGAACCTCTCCTATGTGAGAGAAAGTGGAAAGTATATAAAACAAGACAGCCAATATGCATACACATAAACATATATTAATCAATAAGCAATTACTCTACCAGAGGTGATGACACAGTCAACTTCTCTGGTTTCAGCTTTGTTCAGGTAGAAGTCTGGCCTCGAGGCTTCAAGTTTCTTGTCAAAACATGGCATCACTGCTACATGGTAGATCTGCTGGGGATTCAGGCCCTAACAAAGTACACAATACCAACCACTTGACCACTCATTATTCTTTTCCTCATAATTGTACATGTATGTACATTTGTAGAGGTCAAGCATTGTCAAGAGTTTCTTCATTTAATCCATTTGTTTTGATACTAAAAACAAATTCTAATTCATACGCAACCTGTTGTTCAGCAAAATAGCCCTTGACCAGTGAACCCATGATCTGCTGGGGGGAGCGAGTGGTACTAATATACGGAAGAATAAATTCCCCATGGGTCTTCTCTGCATAGCAGATCCATCCTGAGTAAAGAACAGACAAAAAATGAAACCGTCTTTTATTAAGTGTGCCAGTGTGTCATTTTTTTGCAAACGACAAGACAAAGCTGCAGAGAAATTTGGAAATCTGAAGTTTTATTCTGCTTATGTTACATGAATAAATTATTTCCCATAGGTGGACTGAAATATGTTTGTAGTGTTAAGAACATTGAATTACAATAGCAGGGGGTCCATTCAATTCATTTTGTTCCTCTTTCTAAAGAATTTGCTGACAGGAAATGAGGGAGAGAGAGGCAAATGGCATGTAGGGTATATACAACAAAGGTCACCAGCAAAGGTCAAGACGTGTGGTATACATTCAGGGTTTTTAGTCAAATACCTGGACAGGCAGATGTGAGCATGGGCAGGGCCTTGCTGTCTTGCTCTTTCCTCTGGAACCTCTCCACAAATTCTCTCTGGCTCTCCAACAAGCTAAATGTCCGACTAAAGCTTGTGTCAAACACATGATGAACTCCTATAATAATCATTAGTAAACAGAAAATTTTAGGAGTGGCTTTTCTTTCTTTTTTAATCTTATGTCCATCTACTTTTAGAACAAATAATCAAAAAGTGAAACGCAGTTTTTGTGCTCACCGATGCCTTTGAGGAAAGAAGTAAGTCTCCTGCCTGCCTCACTACTGCTGAGGTTATAGTGTGCTGCGAGGGAGGCTCTGGACTGCGGTGACACTGACACCACCACAACCTTCTGCTCAGTGGCATTGGCCTGACAGAGAAAACTGTTCATTCTCATCCTTCAAAGGCTGAAAAAACATTCTTGACCAGACACATAATACACAGTATTCAAGACGCTCATATCCATCTCTACCTTATTGTTGTGCAGCACTTTAAAGAGCTCCTCGTGGCTCTGCTGCGTGATCAGGACACTCTCAGCTGATGTGATACAGCCACTACAGGCCAAACAGTCGTTCAATGTGATCTTTGCTTTTTCCAGTTTCTTCCTTCCACCATCCTGAAAAAACCAAAGCTTATAAAGTCAGCGTACCTCCTGGTAGAATTCTTTAATTCAGTTTTTTTTTTTAAGCCTCAGCACGTACCTGGTTGACTTGAACATAGCTGCCATCATCTTCTATTTGAATTTTGGCCACAGATTTACCTTGTTTCTTTTCTACTTTGACAGGTTTTACACATTCCTGCAAAAAATGGACGAGGACACAACAATGGCATAAGCCACTACAACAGCAAAAATACATTTTTTAAGCAAAATCAGCCGCAAAGTTTGTTTAGATAAGCCAGAGTCAAAAGGCCATTTTCCTTTCACAATGCTCAAAGTTGAGGGAAAATTACAAAATATTCTAAGAAAAGCTCAACTTCGCTATTAACTTCTACTTACGCTGTACTATCATGTTGTTAATTAGAATAACATTGAACTATCGTCATCCAATTAAATTCTGATTGCAAATGAGTAGCTATTACATCCTGGTTACGTCATAGCTGACATTAGCAGCTAACTACGAAGATTTTTTATATTTTAATGCTCTCTAATAATAGTCGTGATCACCAAACAGTAGGAATCCAACCAGGTGGTTGAAATAAAAATAAATAAAAACACAACGGTCAGTAACGATCCAGTTATTTCGTCTGTTCCCCTCTTACTCAACAGCACTGACCACAACAGCTAACAGCTAATGAGCATGCTAACTGTTTCCGTGGGCTTGGCAGCCTTCGGTTATCTTTGTAGATGTAAGGTGAATCAGTCGCGTTAACCATCTGGAATAAAATAGGTGTTATGAAAAGTGACACTACCTGAGAGGGGGTGATAAAATCATCCAGATCGGTCAACTGTAGCACCCCGCTAAAGTGGGAAGCCATGTTTGCTGCCGTAAAGTGTTGTTGTTTACTCTTGTGTCGTGAATAGCTATCCTTGATTCAACTCCAGACACCGCTGCTCCTTTCTCTCATCGCTTACAACGCGGATTTGTTCAGTTGATCTTTTTGTATCTTATGTGTTCAGCACGAACTACAAACTTATGAAACCAGACGCTTACAAGGTTGAAATTCTGAGTGATAATATCTGGGGAAAAACAGCTATGTCACTACGGGAATATCAATATTAAAAAAACAAAACAAAAACATACTCACTGTCTTCCTTTAATCGGCGCATTAACCATCCAGAGAGTTCCAACTTAATATGCAAAATGGAGCATATTTTACATACACTGTAGTTCTCTCAGTGAGAGAGCACAGACAGTGGCTGATTCATTAATGTGGCATCACCACATCAGTGACAAGGTAGCTAGTGATGAACCATTTACATTTGTTGAACAAAATAAGATATTTGAAGACATCACACATTGGACACGGGCAACATGTTTCCACATGTATCTACATAAAATGCGTACAGCTACACATGCCGGTAATTATCACTGTCAAAACAACAAGGCATGCTAAATAATTACACATAAATCAAATGTACTAATAATTAAAGGGATGGATACTCGAGATTAGATGCACTACTTGGTTTGACTAAGCTCTTATTATACTGTGTTTATGACTTGTATGTTTAAATTACTAATAAATAATGGTGTTCTCGTTCAAAATTTACAAAATATGAAAAAAAGAATAGATTAATATGGAAATATTTAGCAGATAAAAAGTGTGTGTTGGAAAATGCTGATGGTGTTGTGGTTTTATGACATGGACGTTAATTAATTATTGTTTTTTTTCTCCGCTGTGTCGGACACGCAGGCGCTCTGCTTGTTGTTATGACTACGGGGTCGTAAATCCGCCATGTTTTCCCTCCTTGTAGCAGCGTTGCGACAGAGACGGAGACCTCGAACGACATGAATGTAGAAAATAATCATACGGCAGAAACAGACACGGAGCAAACGAAGAACGGCACCGACACAATCACCATCCAGACAACACTGGGAGACGAAGGTTGGTCTTCTAAAACAACTGTGAAATGCTTATCAGTTGCAGCGTTTAGGTCCGGCTAACTTCTTCCATCGTGAAATTGTGCTAGCTGCTAGCTTCCATTAGCACCATTAGCTGGTTTGATTCCCCACTAGAGCGCCAGAAGTCCAGCAAGTTGTGCGTATTCACAAATGTGTGCATCTGCCACTTGGTAGCTATCAACAGAAATATAGCAATGAAATTATTTCACGCTTGGAGGTTTTGTCTTTGTGTGTGCCGTCAGATGAGGATGTGCACAAGTGTGGACGATGTCAGTCCGAGTTTTCAACGCTGGAAGCTTTCATTCAACACAAGCTGCAAAACAGCTGCAAACGGGAGGCAAACAGCCAGGCTGCCAACCAAGAGGTAGGAGCATCGACGTGTTGGTTTACACGATCCAGTAATTCCTGTAAACCACAGAGGGAGAATAAATGTTGAGCTCTGCGTTTTTCTAGGTTGTTGTAGCCAATGGAGGTTCTTCTTCGGAGGTGAAAACAGTCGAAGGTGCATCTTCAGATGAACAAGGGAAGACTAGTAATGGTGGGTCAGCATAAAGCATTCAACTAATAAGTTATTGTATATACTGTTGTTTCTATTAACCCAAGACTAGTGCAGTCTAAAACAATACCTTTCTGGGGTTTATTAAAGAGGTGGTGAATAATCAGAAAAGTCATGATCACACATTTTTAACACAGTTTTAACAAAAATTGATTATTGAAGCCATCATGAAGGAGGGATGTATTTTAGGATAGTTATTTGAGTTATTACTGATTTTTAAAACAGTGAATGCATTAAAAGACCCATCTATTTTCTCTAGTGATCATGAACACATGACATCACACATACAATCTCTTCAAAGCATGTTGCAACAGTTAGTTAATGAATGAATGAACTAGTTGGTCAAAGTTGTGAATGAAATGTTAGATCTGAAGGAGGGATTCAACTGTTATTTTATCTCTCCCACAGATGAAAGCAGTGGTCTTTTGGGTCGAGGTCACAGGAGGAAAATTGCTTCACTTAAAGTCACTGATCAGTCAGATGGGACTGAAGGCTCCATATCTGACAATGCTGACAGTGACAAGCCTGTTTACAAAGTTAACCAAGACGGACGCTACATTTGCCAACTTTGTGAAAAGACATTTAAAACAGTGAGTCACATTTCATGTATCATTTATGGTATACACTCTTTTTTGAAGCAATAGTCGATAAGGCATTAATTACACTTCATGTTGCCATTGTGGACTTTTGAATATATGGCCATTTTTCCTCAACAGACCAACATCTTGAGAACGCACATGAAAACTCACAGTGACCAGAAGAACTTCTCGTGTGACCTTTGTGGCACCTCTTTTCGTACTAAAGGGTCCCTGATTCGCCATAACCGGCGTCATACTGGTGCGGAGAGGAAACTAGTTTGTGAATTCCCGTGAACTTGCATCTTATAATAAATTTGACATGATGATCATGCTGCCTTCTTCCTGTTATCTTGCAGATGAACGACCATATCGCTGTACTCTCTGTGGCCAGTCTTTCAGAGAGTCAGGTGCTCTCACTAGACACCTTAAGGCCCTTACACCGTGCACAGAAAAGATCCGCTTTGTTCAGTATAAGGAGATCCTAGTCAGCAAGGATGGAGTGCAAAAAGGTCAGATTTATTCTGCAAGAGCTGTAACCTCAAGAAGCCCACTTGATGGTCTTGCACATTCTGTTCCCTCAATACCTTGTAGCATGTGTTGTAGGAATTGAATTACGGTGTTACGGTGACAAGTCCTTTATGGAGTATTGTTGTTAATACTGGGTCAGGTAGGTGACATTCAGTCACAGATGAACTGGGTGCATTGCGTAGGTGTGGAAGCTGATCATCCTGCAATGGCTGACCAGCAAGAGGTGGTGGTTATGGAGCAGCAGCCGGAGGAGGAGGAGGTAGTGGAGGCTCAGACTGCTGTCGTCAGTGTGGTAGAGGCTGGTTCCCAAGAGATCCTCCATCAGGTCCACTTTACAATGGAGGTGGATGGTACAACACAGGAGCAACAGGTATGTGGAGAAAGGGGGTGGAAAATACACACAAAATCAATTTCTTTCTTTCAAGTGCTTTTGGCACATTTTTCCAGTGAAGAAAAAGAGTTATGGAAATCTGGTATGAGGTGATTTTTGCCTGTAGCTCTTCACCTGATGTTTTTATCTGTTGCTCTTTCCAGGTTGTGGTTGAGCAGTCTCAGGCAGAAGCCCTGGCTGCTGCTGCAGAAGCAGGTGACAACCTCATCTGCCAGGCCATTATCAATTCTGGCATTGCGCTAGAAACAGAGGAAACAGTGGTTGAGGAGGATTCACAGGCACCTGAGGAGATACATAAAGTTGTTTCTGACTGTCCTGAAGTTGATGAGGGCATCACAGAGATCCAAATCAAAGAAGAATTTGTGGAGATGGAGACAGTGGTAGGTGTGCAGGGAACTGGTATTGGCAAGCACAATAATAGAAACTGGGGACGAACAAGTAGTTAATGTTCAGTGTATTTGTGTATTTTTAGACACTGAAAGACTCTCTACCCCTGCTTCATTTTCAGCAAACGGAAGATGGAGATGATCAGACATCCTCAAAATTGCACACATGTCCACACTGTAATCGCTCCTTCAAGGGACTGAACTACTTCCGCTTTCATGTCAAGGGTCATTTGGGTAAGGCTACAACCATTAAGGGAGACTCCCAGCATCACTGTAGGCTTTATGGAACTTTCCAATCAAACTATACTAAAAATGTGTGTTCATGGGATGCTGCCTTTTTGTTGGTTAAAAGATAAAAGTAATTTCGTTTTGCAGGTTATAAGCACTTTAAGTGCACTCTCTGCCAAAAGGAGTTTCTAACTGGTTACCTTCTGAAGAAACACATGGAAGTTCATGTTAGTGAGAGGAGATATAAGTGTGGTGAGTGTGGCAAGCTGTACAAAACTGTTGGGCACGTACGTGAGCATATGAGAGCCCACTCAGATGAAAGACCCTACCACTGTGCCAGATGCAACAAAGGATACAAGACCAAGGTGACTGGAGTGTAATTTACCTGTACAATTTGTAGACATTAGTGTTCCATAATTTTCAGATGGAATTTAATTGTTCAGTTTTAGTGTTTCATAACATTTAATCTCAGAACGCTTTTCTTCCTCAGAATGCCTTGCAGGTTCACCAGCGGACTCATGGTGATGAGAAACCCTACGTGTGTGATTTCTGCCACAGAGGCTTCAGGGAGAAAGGTTCTTTGGTGCGACATATTCGCCATCATACTGGAGAAAAGCCTTTCAAATGCCCAAAATGTGGGCGTGGCTTTGCTGAGCACGGGACCCTCAATCGACACATGCGTGCTAAAGGTCAGCGTATTTCACAAGAAGAGAAGAGATTAAACAAAACCACAACGAATTGGTCCTTGTGTGTTCAGTGTCTTGGTCAAATGACATGCACATGTTTTTAAGTAAATATTGGCTTTGATCCCCACCAGGCGGCTGCCATAAGGAAGATTCTATTGAGCAGCAGGATGTGGTGACAGAGGAACAGGCGTCAGTGGACAGCCTTGCTACAGCAGCCATCATCTCAGAGGACCCTCATGCGGTTCTGGTTGAGTTCTCCTCTGTGGTGGCAGACACACAGGAGTATATCATCAAGGTGAGCTCTACAGGGGATTAGAACAAAGAGGGGCCCTGGCTTCTACTGTTACATCATGACTATTGTTACATATCAAAGAACACAGAGATGGCTGCTGATGGATGGAACTGTGTGAGCTTAAACTTTGAAGCATGATTCACATCTGCCCTCACCCATTCAGCAGTGGTAAAACGTTACTTTTTAATTGGGTTTATTGGCAGAAAATTTGTCACTGACTGAAAGCACAAGTGCTCAGTCCTTTGGCTGGAGCAGCACTGCATTACTAACAACTTTGTTGTTAGTAGTCAAAGTTGCAAAAAAATACAGTTTTGTTGCAACTCTTCTTTTAACAGAAGAAAAAGGTTCTTTTTCTTCTGTTATTTAGAGTGTCAGAAGCATTGTAGTCTTTCAGCATACTACAGTATTTTGCAGAAAGCAGTAAGAAAATGGCTTGTCATTTCTAGCTAAGGTTTGGTCCTGTACACTGCAAACTTTTGAGATTAATTTCATCTGCTTCTTGTTTTCTAGACTCAAACAGAGGAGGAAGTACAGGAGCAAGCAGTTACACTTATTCAAGATGGTGAAAATGAGGTCAGTGCACACACAAAAGCATGCAAACATATATACATACATGCTAGTTGAATTTGTTATCTTTTAAGTGACCGTGCTACCATTTGTCTCAAACCTCTCACTGTCAGATGGGAAACCACATCATGAAAGTGGTGCAGAGAATTGTAAGCCAGTCACATGGTGCTGGTGGCACTGGCAGCCACCAGATCATTGTACGCAATGTGACGGCAAATGAGGAGGGCCCGTCCATCTCTGACTGCGGTGACACCATCACCATTGCGACACCTGAGAGCTTGACAGAGCAAGTGGCTATGACGCTGGCCTCCGCTATCAATGATGGGACGCTCCTGGCCACGGCAGGCACCGTGGAGACAGAAGACGGAACAGTTACCATGGTTACCACAGAGGAAGCAGTGGAGGGGGGGATTCAGATGGTGCAGCAGCAGGAGGAATATGTCATCACTTCCCCAGAGGAGGTGGAGATTCAGACTGTTATCGTATGATTGAACTAGTGATGGACTGAAATGGATTTGGTTCAACTGCACCTGTGCAGCCAATCACTGTCGAGTTTGTGTGAACATCTTGTGTGATATGGAGTAAAAAAAAAAACAAAGGCCAAAGTGTTTATAATGTTTATGGTTACAGTAATAGATCAACCCCAATATGAAGTGTGCACAAGGATGAGTTCTACTTTGTTTGATTTTTGGCTAGTTTACTGAAAAGAAGCACTGTGTTCAGAATCTAGCTAATATTCAAATCTTAGGAGCATTCATCTTAAAACAGTAACTAGACAAATTGAGGTTTTTGTTCTGATGGCCTGAACTTTTTTTTTCCATTATACCTTATGTTACCAACATTAAGTTCCATTTTCTTTAACTACCTAAATCAGCCTTATTTCATTGCAGCTGCCACTTTTTGGGGTCAGCTACAGCTCATGTCTTTTAATTTCAGTTTGAAATGTGATGCCCTTTAAAGGCTGGCTGATCTGAAAATTTTCCTTCCTGCCTGATGCCATTCAGGGACTCAAAGAATGCAGTGTTGCAGTTCTGAGCTTGTCAATCATAATGCGTCTTTAAACACAACAAATACACTGGGAAACAGACATGAAGGTATGGTGAGTTAACTCAAGCAAAGTTTGCATCGAATAAATGCTATTTTCTTATACAGTTGACTTAAGGCTATCTTTGTTAATGCCTTGCTTTTCCAGGTGATAGCTGATCCTTTAATATGTTACCATTTAATGCACTTGCAATTAGAATTTGCAAAGATGCTTTGTATATCCTTATTGTTCTTGATCTAAAGTGGCAGGCAAATACTTATGTAATTGGGAGATTACTCCAGTCTAGTACAGGAAATTATTCCCACTGACAACAACTTCTGAAAACTATTGAAAATACTTTATTACCAGTCCATTTCTTTCTGTTGTTCCATACTGAGGTTATGTGTGTAGGATAAGTGATTTATTTTGCTGTCTTTTTTCACCTCCCTACCTGCTGTGAAAGCCCACACATTTGCCAAGTAAAGAAGTACCCACTGCTCCAGCCTCCTCTGGGACTCATGGCTATTTCCTTAGGCTCGTACCAAGTGATGCATGGCAAAACCAGATTGTGAAGTTTATCTTCTCTTCGTTAAATTCGCCGTGGTTGATTGGCTCTGCTGCAGCTTTGCTGAAACACTGCTGTACTTGGTGTCACCTTGAGCAAATGTGCAGGCTACATCTTTATAACTGGTTCTCCAGCACTGAGGTCAACACGGACGCTCTAATCAGAGAAGTGTCCCTGGCTGGTACAACATACAGTTTCTGGGTCACTCTTCAGCCCTGTGAGAGGCCCCATCCACACAAGTGACAGAGGGAGACGGAGAGAGAGGGTGGGAGAGAGAGAGAGGGAGAGGTATTTATAGAAAAATGGGGCTTCGCAGTACCTTTTCTTGCAAAGAACCATTTCAGGACCAAGTGAGCGTGTCCCAGTTTTCTGATCATCACTCAGCTATAGGGTTTGGAGTGAGGCTGAGGCTGGTCTGCCTCATCCAGGATGGAGAGCCTTACTTTCAGACGCTCTCCCCTCTCCTCTGGCCTCTCTCTTTTAAGCTGCAGGCCACTGGTTCTCTGATTAAGAACAGGAGGAGGAATTGGCCTATAAAACCTACAGATGTGACCTTTTAGGTACGCTTTACTTGCCTAGCTGGGCAGAGGCTTTTGGAGGACGTGAGCTCAGGTGAGGAGCAGCACAAAGGTGTCCAAGGGCACTCTTTGGCTGTGTCTAACCCCCCGGCTGGGGGTGAAGGGAGGCTGGCTGGAACGTGCCCTGCCGCAAGCCGGGCAAGGATGAGGCGTTTCCTGAGCAGAAAGGGCCGCTTCTCCCTGCGCCAGAGCAAGTCTGGGACCCGGAGTGCTTCCAAAGATTTCTGTAAGTCTTTTTTTTTTTTTTTCTTCTTCTTCCTTTACTCACAATTTTTATGTAAATAATTTTGCAACATTTTCCTGAACTGCTGAGCTCCTCCATCTGCCAGAGGAAGACTTAGTGTCACAGAGAGCTTGGAGTGAAAAGATGAGATTGTGTAACTGGGTCGTATAGCAATGAGAGAACAGGACAAAAAAGAAGTCTTGATAGTCCTCAGAGTGCTTCTCGTGTTCTCGTGAAGAGAAGGGGCTATGATCCAGAGCTCTGTGTCAGTGATTTCTAGATCAATAATCAACTACAGTTTGACGTTTTTCTTCAGCAGGCTGAAACGAGTTCTGTGGTTCTATGAATCTTTGGGTGTGATATGTTTCATTCACTCAGCCACATCTTACCCTGAATATTTAGCCCTGTGCTCCTGCAATATCTGACTGTGTTTTTCTGTACTGAAGCAGATCTGACATTTCTACATTTCTTGGCAAAGTCGTCTACAGACTTTTATACTTCCGCTTTTTTTGCTTTGTGCTTCTAATTTAGTCTTACTTTTGCTGTCTACATCTTTCTCCGCTTTTGAGGATTCTCAGAAGACAAATCTAACATTTTGGTGCAGGTGGTGTGATAGATGATATCATATAATTACTTGTGTAGCTTAGGGTTTTATGATATTTCAATGTTGCACCTTTTGGCTCAAGGCATTATAAGAATTCTCAATAGGAGAGCCAGTACCACTTGTGTGATTATGTTATTAATAGTATTTTGCTGACGAAAACTGACATAAATTATATAATTAGGCTTATTTTTCCATTTTGTGCCCTGACCCTAAAACCAAGGGGAGGTATAAGTGCTGAAGAGGATCTTGGTAAGGTTGGAGGGCTTAGTGAGATATCTTAAGGAGACAAACTGTTTCATATAATTTCTTGCATATCTACATGGTTGTAGATGAGAGGAAATGAAGTCAAATGACCCTGTCAGGATGTTTTCTGCCACAGTAGAATGAGGCCAGTGACCAGGGGAAGGGCATCAGTTCAACATGTGGGGTTGATACCAGTAGACAAAAATAACCCCTTCAATCTGCTTTAGTTTGACCAACATTCAACCTGTAGAAAAGGACAAATCTCTGAGATAACTTTTTTACTTGACTTCTGTGGCCTCATTACATAGAGTAGTGTACCTGGTGCAGTAGCTCAATCACAGAGGTGCCCTATTTAAACCAATGGCCCATTTGATCTCCATTTCACTGTCACAACCTGGTTCTCTGTATATGAACGCCTTGTTCCAGAAGATGACCTACAAATCCTTCAAACAGGTAACCAGCATCAGTTGTAGATTTTAATGTAGAAATACCTTCCAAAAATCTCTTAAAAACAGTAATTATTCATTTCAACCTGTCAAAGTTTTATATTTCCATCCATGCTCCAGACCTTGGTCTCCCAGCCACCAATCAGAACTGGCCAGAGGCCTTTGGTTTCCGGCTCGGTGGCACTGGGCCCAGCTACATCCTATCTGTGGTAGAGGGCAGTAGTGCCTACCTGGCTGGCCTGCAGCCAGGAGACCAGGTGGTGGACATTGAGGGCCAGGATGTGACCAACCTCAGCACGCCAGCATTAATTGCCCTCGCTCAGACCCTAAAGACCGTCCCACCCAGCATTGGAGTGGTGTCACGAATTGAACAGGTCATATGCCAATCAATAATCTGCATTTTTATAACTTATACATTGATGGAAAAAAAACCCCACAGAAATAGAAAATAACAATCAATCCTGTCACTTCCCCTTCAGATTGACATCACCCCTGGCCCAGATGGCCGTTTTGGATTCACCATAGTTGGAGACAGCCCTCTTATGGTGGAGGACTGCATGCCCAACGGTCCGGCCGGTCGCAGCGGTTTAAAGGCCGGGGACTACGTCATGGAGGTCAACGGGATCCCGGTAAAGCATCACGAAACAGCAGCAGCCATGATCAAAGCAGCTCAGGGCCGTCCTCTGCGTCTGGGCGTGCTAAGTATGGCCCGACGGCCAAAGCGCCTGAGCAGCAGTATGAGGGTGCTGTCACAGAGCGGCGACAGTGTCAGGGAGAGTCGAGCCCACAAAGCCATGGAGTTCAATAAGAAGGTGACTGCAAAATATATTCCGTCTCAGAATAATGTCATGTGATTGTTATATTGTGATCTTTATTGTACTTGTGCATATGTGACTTGTTTTGTCTGCAAGGTGGAGGAAGTGCTTGGAGAGGAGCCAGATGTGAAGGAACAGCTGTTTGAGGTGTTGAAGCAATATGCCGCTGAAAGGGATGTGGAGAGTCTGGCTGAGGCCCTACCTGATATCCTGATCACAGAGGACCATCAGCAGCTGATTGACAGCGTCAGGTAGCTTCTGTAAATGATGGCATCTCTGCAACCCCTAGATGTAAAACCTCAAAAAAAACAAGTGATGGGAGTTTATTAACAGCCTAGTAACTAATTCCCACCAAGCCAAAATGGTTCTCGATAAATTAGGACCTTAGCTCTGTTGTACATAGTCAGCTCTTTTCTCATAATAGCTTATTTAATGAGGGCTCGTATGGTGAAGTACAATAGGGAGTGTTATAGTCTGGTGCGTTAAATATACACTTCAGCTCCAGGATTTACTTTACTGCACAATGTTACATAACAACAGGACCAGCAAGGGAGGAAAAGCTGCTTAATTGCCTTATGAAATCAATATTTTAAAAACTCTCCTCAGCATTTTACTTTGAAATATGGGGGAAGTGTACACCAAGGGGACATGTGAAAAACTTTGATTTGACATCAAACATCGACTGCTGTCCCCCACACTTGAATGTCATTTTGTTCCATCTCTCCTCTCAGGAAGAGTACATGAGGGTACAGTTAGAAATTCACCGATGAATATTACATTTCACCCTCCTCAGCATTGATCAGAAAATCAAAACTCAAAAGCACACTGCACCTCTTTTCTCAGTTCCCTTATCTCCCCCTTCTCTCTTTTCCTTTCACACTGGCTTTCTCTTTGTCTGGTCCCTTTCTTTCTTAACACACCTTCTCAGTTGTGATAGACTCTTTGATATATGTACCTTTTTTTTTTTTTTTTTTTGGTGGATGCCATCACTGGGTCCTCTTTATTCCCTCCTCTGCATACAGCTCCTAACTGCTACAGCCACTTTGCTGCTGGTGGTTGAGATATGCACACACACAGAAACGGAAAAAGATACTGCGACTGCATGCACACAACTGGTTCTCACACACTTGCAAACTGTACCTGCTTTGAAGTTTTATGCTGGAAGAAATTATGAACTGCTGCCTCAGGTGAGTACTGGAAAACAATCTTGTGAATTTGCAGATATTCTATCTTATGTAGCACATGATTGTTGACCAAGTTTGATGTCAAATTGTCTTACATGGCCACCCATGATTGGTGAACTATTGTGCAGGCAAAGAATTACATACTATCATTGTTTTGAGAATCAATTATTTGGATTTTGCCAGTTATTCATTTCTGAGTCACCGGCAAAATCTGTTTTCCCTCTAGATGAAAAATAAAAATGTTGTCTCACCGTTGCAGTTTGCTTTGACACAGCTGTCGGTGCCAAAGCTTTGATTGCACATTTCCTTCGTTAGAAAGCTTCCTGTAAAATGCTTTGTAATGTTTGTCTTGCACAGGAGTCCCATTAATTATGCATTAGCTGTATCCACAGAGGGCTGGGAACTATTTTAGTTGATTTTCTCACATCCAGGCAGAGAGAAAGTAATATAACTCTCGTAATAAGAGTCTAAATAAGCCTTCAGATAAATCAACTTTAACAGCTGAATGACCCATAGTTCCATCCTGATGGGTCATGTGTGTTGTGTCCCTGAAAGGCTTTGATTTACAAAATTTTCTCTTCTTTGTGTCTCTGCCAGCAGTGTTTGAACTGTAATTTTGTGCAACAATAAATGTCTTTTTAGTCAGTGAGACAATTTAAATCTTGCAGGCTATTAAGATGTGTTTATATCCCATGCTATCCCACACTGCAAAAAGCTTGAAATGTTTTCCCCTCAGTCTTGTGATCAGGTCTTTGGCAGCAGACTTGGGGAGTTTTTGACTCCAGTTGCCTCTGGGTGGTGTTTCTGAAGCTAAGAGGATTGTTTGTGGATGATATCTTTCATAGAGATGTTTGAAGGCCACGTTTTAGTTCCTAGTTGTGCTAGTGGCCTGATTCCACGGAGGGCAGAGATGTGAGATGTCATTGTCATTTAGTGCACTACTTTGGTCCATGCTGAGATATGACGAGCATTTTATTTTCACAGAAAATTTTGACAAGGATTATTTCTTTCATATGAACAATTGTGCAGCTCATTAAAAACTCCCAGTGATATCCGAGTTAGAAATTTAGTATGCACCCAAGGCATGAGTAATTTGGGCAATCTCTTAACTTTTCATCATCTGTTCGGACTTTAAATCGATCTAAATCTTTTGGTTTATAACCACATAGCTAATTCCATTTTTGTCAGCATCAGAGCTACTTTGTCTCTAGTTTAGCTAAGCATATGCTCACATGCTAACACCTTAAACGAGTGTGACTGAAGTTAGAGAGAGGCTGATAATGATTGTTTTCTTTGTGTCCATTCCAATTCAGTGGCTCCTAAACTTCCTCCCACCTCATCACAGCTGTCTCCCTACTGAAACATAAGCCACTGAATGAACCAGACCACATATCATACGAAATCAATCACATGAAAGATTGTTGGTGTGTTTTATCATGAGCTGGGTGCCAGTGTTGTTGTCTGAGATGTGGCAAATCGATGTGGCTGCTACTGGAACTGTCGGGCCGCAATCACTGTCACTTCCTGGGTCGCACGCGCTTTCCTACCCACAACGCCTACATCCAATAATAAAGGGTCTTGTGAGAGGATGTGATGTGCAGCTAACAGGATTTTTTTTTCCTTATTCCTTGTAAAACCTGACCAGCTGGGCCACACTCGGTTTACTCTGTCTCTGTCCCCTCACCGATTTGCCTCGCTCTCCCACGGGATGTGTTCTATTTTTAAACAGCCTATTTCTTTTAATAAATTCTCTCTTTGGTTTCTGACGCATTCGCCGATGTCGATTCTTAAATGGCTCTAAAACCCAGGGGTTAGTAAGTGCTTGAACACTTGAAAGTTATGCAAATGATTATGTTTTTAGGGTCATCAGAGAAAATCTTGGAACACCAATTAGCTCTTTTGTTCATATTTTTCTGTTATGTTTTGGTAATTGAATGTAATTATAGGGAACTGTAGGCCTTGGATACTGAGTCTGCAGAGACTTCAGTGAGGTGAAATAATAAGACTAAGGCACTCTGTCCAGGGACAGGAACACAGTGCTTTTATAATTTTAAATCATGTAATGCTGAAGTGTTTCATTTCTTTTATGTTTTAGGAGTTAGGGAAGCTGTTTAGGGTGGAAGTGTTGACGGAGATTTGAAGGGATGCTGTCAAACATGCAGAAATTAGTCACAAATTTTGTGAGCGTGTGTCATTCAGACGTGACTGCCAGTGACTGCAGGTTCACTTGTGCATATTGTTGGTTCACACACATGCACACGCACTCATTGTACTGACCTGCCTATATAATTCCACTGGGACTCTCCTCTCTTCTCAATTTCTCTCCTCTCTCCCTCCTCACT
Organism: Echeneis naucrates; assembly: GCF_900963305.1. NCBI lineage: Eukaryota > Metazoa > Chordata > Actinopteri > Carangiformes > Echeneidae > Echeneis > Echeneis naucrates. Next base: position 7,193,326 of record NC_042518.1, read on the forward strand.
TACTCCTCTGTTCATCTCACTCTCTCTTCCTTCCTCCACTGAGAGAAGAAATGATTTGTCACTCACAATCTCTTGCTGCCAAATGATGGATGACTGAGTGACGAGGACTGTCCTGTGGTTGCAACTGAGAAGACAAGCCCGACCTTGACCCCGATTTCTTTGGTATTTGAAGAGTGAGGGAATACAAGATGGGAAAAAGGGATGAGTACTGCCCCAAACATGAAGTTGGAGAACAGCTGATGATGCTGCCTGAGGATGTTTTGGAGGTGTGGAGGGATGTGAACCACAGCCACACTTATAGTTTGCTCCCTCCTCTTTTATTCCCTCTCTTTCTTCATCTGGCTGCTTTCCGAGTCTGCAGCAAGCGCTTTTGAGATCCAGGACAACTGCTTCATCTTTCTCTTCTTTCCCCTTTGTCCGGGAGAGTTGGATGTTCAAACTAGATGGGGACTCACCAAGATAGAAGGGAGGCGTTTGCATTGTTTAACTGAGCTCAGTCACTTCCTCAAATCCCCGAAGAGCCATGGGAAGGGATAGGAGCCTTTCCAGACACTTTAGGTATGATGCTTTTCTTTTGATCTTAGCACAGTGCTCATCTGACTTTATGTGTTTCTGCTGAATTGTTCCGTAAATTTATGTTATACTGCTGTGCAGCTTCTCTCTGTTCTCTCAAAGTTTGCATTCATCATAATTTTACACTTATCCAGCATCTAAAAAGACTCACATTTGTGTCGTCTTTAAATTTGGCTAAAGCATCAGCGACATAATGTGAAAACTGGAGATTGTTTGAATACTTTTTAATTCCACTGTGTATCAAAATACGCTTTGTGTTCTGACTGTCAAATTGACTGATCAGAAGTGGGTCTGACAATAATGGCTCCTGCAATGAGTTAGTTGATTGTAGTTGCATTCATCTCTCTGTGCGCTGTGTCCCTTATCCATCCCTCCTTTGGACCTAATTATAGACTCCTCTTGCCCTCCTTATAATTGAGGGCATCCCAAGGCCTACATCTAACTTCAATGGAAGAGGTTGTGAAGTTTCTACTCACATGATTTGGCTGGGTTACAAGATTTGACAAGTAACAAGTGTCTTTCACTTCGATCATAGCATGACAGCACAGTGAAACAAGCTAGAAAGTTATTGGGAATGATGAACGGGGGTCAGTAGTTGGCTTCGTTTTCCCTATCTGCTGTCCAACTGTAATTTTGATGTATGAGTGTTGTTCAGAAAAGTTCTGTGGCCTAAATAGCACAGAATAGCCAGCTTCATTCCCAGAAGTTTCATGACCCTGGCCTAGAAACAGCTCAAGTTCTCCACTTTCTCTCTGCCGCTCTGTTGGATTTCCATACCTCAGATCGGTTCTGTCTGTCTGCCTGTTGGGCTTTCGCTCACTAATTTCTGTCGCGCTCTATTTGTCTTTTATAAAATTGTGGATTTTCTATTGGAACAAGAGGCCTCTAACCATAATCCCCACACTCTTTGTGCTATAGAAAACGGACCCTCCAACTAGCTCCACAGAGCAGCCTGGTATGGCAGATGAGAACAATCTAGCCCTCAGGTTAAATGTTAGCTGTCTTTTCCAGCATGAGCAAGCCAGAGTACTTAATCACTATCACCTAGATACTCGGATTCCCTTGGGTTTCTACTTTTTTGGATCCTTAGTAAGCACATAAAAGTCCTACAGAGGCAATTATCCCTTTAGTGATGAAAACACTGGGTGGGAGGGTTTCACCCATAATTTTCCCCTGTGGAACCCCACTGATGCACTCAGGTCTTCGGTCTTAGCTTTTTTTTTTTTTGTCTGTTTTGGATCATAAAACTCTAAAGCTATTTAAAGGTGTATATTGAGTATTAAGAATTCACACATTTCTTCAGGCATCCAGCTCTCTGATATGCACCTTGCGATGGTAGACCAGGAAGGACTGTGGTAGCGACAAACTGTACTAATATCGTTTGGGACAGTTACACTTGCATTATATTGTGCTATCATTTTATAAATGTGTGATCCATTTGAAAGAGCTCTAGCATTACTAAAAACAATGGCTGTGTTGACAACATTATCTTTATAGATAAGGAACGCAATCGTTAGCTGTTTTGCAAGTGGTTTAACTTGGATTTAAAGCATTAGAATGTATGACCTGATTTGTATTGGATCAATGTGAGGTTGTCTGGTAAAGCTGTAATTACAGCGATGTTTTCACGTGTGCACGTGCATGTGCATGTGCGTGTGTGTGTCTGAGAGTGTACGCATAGTTGCATAAGCCTGAGAATTTCGTGAGTCGAAATTTCTCATAGGCTTAAAAACCCCAGAGAGGTAATAATCTGTTACCTGTTTTAAATTTAGGATTATAACTGTTTGTGTGGAGGCAGCCCAGGTTATGCATCATATGTACTGCAAACTCAAAATTTGCAGTACGTTTACATGAAACTACCAAACGAGATAATCCTTTAATCATTGCCTCCTAAAAATGTTCCCAAATGTACCTGCAACGGGACTGCAACACCTTTGTAAACCAAACTGCACTCCCGAGCGTTATTCCCAACAGTGGCATTTAACTGAGGTTTTGTGCTGTCTGTATGGATGCACAGAACCGGTACACTCTAAAAACTAAAGCACTCTCTTCTCTTCAGCTCAGTGGAATCACCCAAGAGACTCATGTTGAAGAGAGAGAGAGAGGGAGAGATGTTTGTGTCGAAGATGGCAGCAGCATCGTTTTGTGTGTGGGATGGGGAGAAATATGCAAATGAGAAAAGGGATAAATGGGGTGTGTGTGTGTCTGTGTACCCAATGTGTGAGATGGTGGTCTGATTATATATGTGTGTGTAGACCTGCTGATAAGACACAGGGAGAAGGTGTCCTATATTTAAGGGAAAAACGCCCTGAAACACTTAAAAACATTTTGTACATTTCTGGGTCATTTCTGTTGTTTTGTTTTGTTTTGTATTTTTCTTACTCTCAGAGATAATTGGCCAAAAATAAACTGCGTGCAGCAGACAACAGAGTTGCAAGACAACTTAATGGGACTACAATTGTCAAGCAGTCTGAAACATCAGTGGTAAATTTCCAACTTGAGCTTTAGTTCTGGGAATCAAACCCATTTTTTATCCCACAAACTCACACAAAGGAGAAATCTGACATAGCAGAGGCAGCAATACCAATTTTGCCACTATGTCTCAGTCAGCTTGTTCAAATGAAACACAGCTCTTTGATGCATTTGTTACAGAATTTGAAATAGTTACAATGCATGTTGGCCCTTAATTATAAGATACTTTCTTTTCATCTATAGCTATGTATCACAGACCAGACTAAATGAAGATGGCAAATCCGTCACTGGAGCTCACTAGATATCGCAAACTTATCCCAGGATGGCAAAAGACATTGGTAGATCGATAATGGGAGGGGGGAGCAGCAGTCTTAGAGGAGGTGTAGCTCTTTCTCCCAGAGGTGGATCTTGTGCTGTGCTTCATCCTCTTTGCATATTAGCTGTGAGCTGTCACTGACATGAAGATGCTTACCGGCAGCTTCTGATGTGATGGGACCACAGAACAGCACTCATCCCTTATCGCTTTCATTCCTTCTCTCTTCGGCGCACACACACACCCATCTCACTGAAACGCACAAGGTAATGCTGGACCAGTCTCTCCTTCTCCCTGCTTCGGCCCTCCCATGAGGCAATATGGGCTGAACTATTTTTGAACCAATTAAGTGGATCCTGCCGCTGGAACAATACGTAATCAGATCAAGAATCTATGTTTTTTGGAGGCTTTGGACGATTGAGGCTTGATAGAACTCTTGGATTTGGTGGACTTTGGCTGAAATTGCTGCTTTGATGTGATTTTTATTTAGTCCTTTGGGAAGCTGAACTGGAAGCTGCACCGTATCTGTGTTCTGATAGTGTTATTAGTCAAGCTGAGATTGACTCTGGTTCAACAATGTTTGCCAGGATCTTCATTCCCAAGAAGCACCGTGAGCGTTTTGATGAGGTGGTTTCCCAGAGCCTGATGAGCCGGCTCAAGGGTGGTCGGAGTTTCAGTGACCCCAGCCGTAACCGCCTTCGCCGCAGCAGGAGTGAGGATCATCCTGAACGCCTCCTGGTCTCCACCCGTGCCAGCTCAGTGCCGCGCACCCACGCAGAGGAAGGTGTGGCACCCCCTGCCCGAGGCATGCGCAAGACTACCTCACTCATAGCTGGCCACTCCAGTGGCACGACCACCACCAACTGCAGGTTTGTGTTAATTACTCACTGATGGCAACATTATAGTTTTATTTGTCTGGTCATCCCATTTGCATGCAATGACCTTCCTTCAGCCACAGATCTTCAAGCAACAATGTGCAATATCTTGTGCCTTTTTTAATTTTCAAAGAAGAATAATATTTTTGTCTTCCCTCGATCAAATTGATCAAAGCCCCTGACACACACAAAATACTGTGATGGGTCTCTGTGCACTTTGTCCCTCTGTCTGGTTCCTGATGTTTCTATATGACATGACATCAGTTTCCTCTCTGCTAGGATCCCAATCATCTCTTTAAACTGTAGGAATAAACTGCCAAATATCTGCCGATTTCTTCAGTGACTCCGGCTTATGAAGATGTTATACAGCTCTCAGGAAATGTATTATCCATATTTAAGTAGGGCTGTTCATGCAGGATATGACTTTAAAGTATTCTGCTGAATATGGAGATTTATCTAATGAAACTCCACGTTTCATGGTGGGCCCAGGAACTTGTCAGTGATACTGATCTCCTCCTTGTTGTCCCATTCAACACATGTAATGTGTACTCAGTTCGAGTAATGACTGATCAACTCTTACTTAAGCCTGCTTTGTCTTCACTGTGACATGATTATTACATCTAGTGGCCTCTGGTTAAAGTCTCAAATGTGTCTCCTCAGGACAGTGAGGGTGTGCAAGGGCAACATGAGCTTTGGCTTCACGCTCAGAGGCCATGCTCCAGTGTGGATTGACTCTGTCATTCCTGGTAAGTTTAAAATGTGTCTGTTCTTACGTGAGTGTGTACAGAAGTTGGTGTGAGTAACTATAGTTTCTCCACAGTAACACATATTATGATGTCTCTTTCGCTCACTCTTTTCTGTTCTGCAGGCAGCCCAGCAGACAAGGCAGGTCTAAAACCAGGAGACCGCATCCTGTTTCTTAACGGACTGGACATGAGGTTGAGCTGGCACCCACATCAAAATTACAAATGTTTAACTTAATATGACAGCAAAGTAAAGGGTAAAAGGGCCAAAGTAAAGGGTAATGGCTGTATCAGAATTAGTTTGTAGAATGCAGTTTTTTTTTTTCTACAAAATAATTATTTTGGTTCATTTAATTGTAAGGTTACCCCCCCAGTGTATGTCTATATGTGTCTCCATGCATTCCATGAATTTGCCTGTAGGACCTCCTCCCATGAGAAGGTGGTGTCCATGCTGCAGGGCAGTGGTGCCATGCCCACCCTGGTGGTGGAGGATGGGCCGCCTACTTTCACCCTGGCGGAACAGGACCTCACAGGGGGTGGTGTTTCCACGGAACGTGCCCGGTCTCCTGCGCTCAGCTCCCTGCAGTGGGTGGCAGAGATTCTGCCTCCCAGCATCAGGGTTCAGGGCCGGACCTTCGGGCAGCAGCTGGAGCACCTCCTGACCATCCAGGAGAGGTACACCATCTGCAAGGCTTTGGAGAACTTCTTCCAACACAGGTGAGTAAGGGGCTGGGAAGGACATTGGGACAGACGAAGGAGGGAGTGCGAAGAAATAGTAAGAATGAGATGATGAATGTGAAATTTTTGGAAACAGGAACAAGGAGGCTAAAGACTGATTATTTTCTACTAAAGTTACACAGGAAATTCATATTTTTAATTCGTTGTGTGGAAGCAGGACATTGGTGGGTTAACTGGCCTGTAAGTGTAAGATGGCGTGTCTCTCTTTTTTTTTTTTATTGCATTGTCATAAATGGATAGCTGGGAATGTGAGCTTATTGTTGACTTCAGATCGGACAGCCTGGCGACCTGTGTCACCTCGCCTGTGTTTGTTTGGTAACAGGAATGTCGACACTCTGATCGTGGATGTGTTCCCGGTGCTGGATACGCCAGCCAAACAGGTGATCTGGCAGTTTGTTTACCAGCTGCTGACATACGAGGAGCAAGAACATTGCCAGAGCAAGATCTCCCGCTTTCTCGGATACAAACCACCAGGTGTGTGTACACCTTTATTAATTTGTTTATTTATTTTTAATTACTTTGTTTGTGTGTTACTTTTAGGGGTTTTCTTTGTATGAATGGAAAGAGAATTTAGTTTGAAATGGACAATTGGTCTAGTTCAGTAAAGTGCAATCAAGGTGCTGCAGCTTGTAATGATACACTGTTTGCCTCTTCCTCTGCACTGAATGTGTGTGTGTGTGTTCCAGTTCCACCCCCACCACCACCACCACCTCCCCCACCTCCGGAGCCTGAGGTTGCCCCTGAACCCCATCGCCGTAGCAGCTCCATGAGGGTAACAGGGAACACCTACAGGAGCAGTGTGAGGGGACGTAGCTCTGATGATCTGGTCATTGGCACACACTTGGGCATGGGTACACATCTTTATTATTTTCCTCATTGTTTAAATTAGTAGCAGCCCACATCAGCATCATCACTATTTTGGTCACTATCATGATCCTGTTTGATGCTTTTCAATTATTAAATCTGGACTGTGGTTGGCATCAGTTCAGACTTTTTATATTCTCCAATAGTTAACATATTGAATCGATCATAAGCTCTCACTAAATCCAATACAGTCAGCTGTTCGAAGAGTTTGCAGTTGCTGGCAACAAACATCAGTCTAAACATCTATAAACATCGGACAGAGTCATTCTAATGAATGCATCATTATAGGCCTCCGTGCAGAGCCAATGCTGGAGACAGGAATGAGGTTGGCTCCAGGAGAGAGACAGTCAGGAGACGGTACCTCCCTTCCCGAGACTCCTAACAATCTCACTAATGTATGTAAGAAGGCTAGTGAATATCAAAGCAGGATTCATTATCAGGAAGGACAAAGAGGTCTTACTTTGGTTTCTCTGTACATTTCCATCATAAAGCTTTCAGCAGTGTATGCTGAACTGGAGAACATGTATTCAGCCAAGAGGTCCAAGTCTCTGAAGAGCCGCCCTCCACCCGCCCCTGAGACTTTGCTGGATCTGGAATCCCCTTCGCACTCAGCCTCCCCTACAATACATGCTAACACAGGTAGCCAAAAGTACAAATTTCTGCGTAACTGCGCAGCTTGAGTTCAATTTATCCAATATATTGTATAAAACGACTTCTGTGTGCATGAGCGAGATTGTGAATGTTTTAGTGGTATGGTGGAAGAAAAGGGGAACAAACTATATCCTGCAGAGCAAGAACGATGAATCCCAAGGCAGCCAACCCACTTCTGCTTCAGCTGAAAATCCTTGAATTTTCCATCAACTGGGGTTTTTATGATTTAAGATTGGACATAAATATACAGCAGAGCAGTGTCTCTGTCTCTGTGTCTTTCCTTTCTCAACCTGGCTGTTATTAGTTTGTGTTTCTTTAGTGTGTATGAAGAGAGTGCAGGGTCAGAGCAGAGATCATACAAGGAACAAGGATGGAACAAGTTGCCGATCGATTTTTGTCTGCCAATGGCTGTCCTTCTGTAAGACAGGCATGCCCTTTCCTCCAGTCAGGGAGGTAGAGTTCATTCATAGAGCTTATATAGAGGTTATGGTGATGGTGGAAGTGGAACGAGAAAACACACACTTTATCAAAAATGTGTTTTCTGGAATGGTTAGTTCCCCTGGGAGACATTGACATTTTTCCAAGAATGCGAAGCTTAATTCACTGTGCTTAAGTGATTGACAGCCTGTTTGTTCATGAAACTCTAAAAGTTAGCAATGAGACTTTTCTGTGATGCATTGGAGTTTAAATTATTTGTCAGATGTTTATCTGGCATTAATATAACTGTATATTTGTCATCTTTGTTGCAGGTAGCCGTAAAGGCCCTCCACCCCCTACAACCTGGCCAGAGCCTCTGCCCAGCCCCCCTGCATCCCAGTTCTACCCATCAGGGCTGACAAGCCAGACCAGTGGCGAGTCTAATCCCTACATCAGCTTGGACAGTCCCCCACCTTCACCTCCAGAGCCTGTAGATTTCCCATCTAGTCCTCCAGTCCATCGCAGCAGCAAGCGACGTTACACCTTCTCCAAACCGCCCCATTCAGAAGACACAGATCGCTTTCTGGATGCACTGAGTGAGCAGCTGGGACAGAGGGTGGCCATCATTGATGACTTTCTGACTCCTGAGAATGACTATGAAGAGGTAGAGTCACTCAACAATGCACATGGAAAGAATGTCTGCCATGCGAAATAGGCCCATCATAAAGTTGTGTTAAAATTAATGCTAATGCTAATCATTTGATGATCACATTATGAGTGAATCTGTAGCTAATTTTGATGTAAAATTTTTCATTTTTTTTTTTAATCTTAGTTGTAAACAGAAGTGCACAAGCGGTCATTACTGCAGTGGCATGTCAGTTGTGTACTTTTGGTAAATGATTTCACTTCTTCACTGTGCCTTGCAGATAAATACAGGAGATCTATTAGAGAAATCTTTTAATCAACTCAATGAATATGAAAAGTACAATTTTGACATGAACCGGCTAATGAAGTATTGCTGTTGATAACAGGATGTTGTGCAGATGGGCTTCCCAGATGAGGAGGATGAGGATAATGAGGAGGAGTTGATGGTGGACGAAGAAGAAAATGGAGGATTTTTGGCCCCAGAATTGAGCAGTCCGAGTGACGTTCAAAGCAGCAGTGGAGAAGAAAATGCTTCCTCCCTGACTTACTCCTCCTCCTCTGACCACATCCCCCCTCCCCCTATGACCCCTCCTCCACCCCCACCTGTTCAGTTCAATGACCCACTTCCTCCACCCCCACCCCCACCACCTCCACAGACTCAGCCTCAGCACCAACAGCAGCAGCAACAACAACAGCAGCAGCAACAGCTTAGCTACACTCCTGAACACTCCCCAAGAAGATATGTTCCCATACGCCGGAAATCTGGACCCCCTCCGCCACCTCCACCACGCAGTAACCTACCACCTAAGCGCCACTCACTCCATAAAGTGGTCCCCACAAAAGAAGACATGCAGGTCCATGCAACTATTCAAGAGCTAAAAGCCTACCAAGAAAGACAAGCCTATGAAGAGCAACAAGCATACAAGGAGAGGCAGGCTTATGAAGACCAAAAAGCCTACGAAGAACAACAACTGTTCCAAGAGCAGCAGGCTTACCAGGAACAACAGGCCTATAAGGAGAAAATATTCAAAGAAAGACAAGCATATGAACAGCAAAAAGCTTATGAGGAGCAGAAAGCGTATGAGGAGCAAAAAGCTTTCGAGGAGCAACAAATGTACCAGGAGCAACAAGCCTACGAACAGCGTCAAGCCTATCAGGAACAAAAAGCATATGAACAGCGCCAAGCCTACAAAGAGCAAAAAGCATTTGAGGAGCTTCAGGCCTTCCAGGAGCAAAAGGCCTATGAGGAGCGTAAAGCTTATGAGGAACAAAAAGCCTATGAGGAGCGTAAAGCTTATGAGGAACAAAAAGCCTACGAGGAGCGTAAAGCTTATGAGGAACAAAAAGTTTATGAGGAACGACAGATCTACGAGGAGCAGCAACAGATTCAACAGATTTACCAGAGCCACCACTCAATGCCCACCCAGCCAACGCAACCAAAATCCCACTCACCACTTCCTCTTCAACAACTGCACCAGTCTTTACCTCCGCTTCCCTCTCCAGATTCTGCCCATCACCACCCAAACCATCCTCTCTACATGATGTGCCAGCCGCAGCAGGCCCACCCAGGTCACCATCACCGACGTCTGTCTCGTTCCGCCCCACCTCCACACCAACCCTCACCCCAGGCGACAGCCCACCCCAACCAACAAGGTCAGTACGCTGAGGGCGTCTACCAGAGTCATCAGGGCCTGCGACCCCACCCCCACCATTCTTCAGCAGAGATGCTCCATCAGATGCACCAAGCCCCGGCCCATCACTCCTCTGCTGAGATGCTCCACCAGCTGCAGCAGTCCCAGGCTCACCACTCATCTGCTGAAATGCTCCAGCAGATGCAACAGGCCCACGCCCACTACTCCTCTTCAGAAATGCTCCACCAGATTCACAAATCCAAGGCCCATCACTCTTCAACAGAGCTGCTGCACCAGGCTCACCAAATCCAGCAAATGCAGCCTCACCACTCCTCAACAGAACTTCTCCATCAAGCCCACCAGATGCATAGAGGTCAACCACACCATTCATCCAATGAGCTTCTCCATCAAATGCACAAGCCCCAGCCCCACCACTCCTCCACAGAGCTGCTCCATCAAGCCCATCTGATGCACCAACCCAAACCCCATCACTCCTCCACAGAGCTTCTGCATCAGGCCCAGCAGGAGCCTGCCTCTCTCCCAGTCCAGCTAAAACGAGACAGCCACTCACACCAGAGCCGCAGGAGTCTTAAAGGGCATCATCAGAGCCAAGTGTCACCTCAAGGGAGACACCAAGAGCAGCTGATCCACCAAACCCATCATCCACAGCCGACTAAGCCCTCTCCCCAGCGACCCCACTCCATCCAGCAGACACACCACCACTCCAGCACACCTCAGATCCACCACATCCACCACATTACCCCACAGCCCCCTCCGCAGGATTACCAACACCAGATTCACGTCATCCACCCTCCCCAGCAGCCCCACAGGCCCCAACCTCTTCTCTCCACCTTTCAGCCCCTCCAACCGCATCAGCCCACCCTCTCCACTTTCCAGCCCCTTCCCCAACACCACCAACCACAGCACCAAGTCCAGTCCTCCACCCAGACTGCCCGTCCACAGTCCCAGCCCTCACATCACCTGCTGCAGTCCCAACATCAGCCACAATCCCAGTCATCCCACCATAAACAATCCCATAGCCCAAGTCAGCCCCAGTCGCTCCCCCACTCTCTGTCAGACCCCACAGAGCAAATGGAGCCCCCTCCTCCCCCACCCCTGCCCCCACCCTGCTCCCCTCCACCATTGCCGAGGCCCACCTTGTCCCGGATGGACTCCAACCACATGAGTGTGAAGAGGCTGCGCTGGGAGCAAGTGGAAAATTCAGAGGGGACTATTTGGGGACAGGTGAGTTGTGTGGGTGTCAGACTTGGGGAGCTTTGACCTCCTAAAATACAACACATTGTATTTAGAAAACTAGATTTAAAAAATGTAAACTATGCAAGTTATTTGATGAAATGATCATTTCCATAGCACCATTTTGAATATCTTTGATAGCTTGGAGCAAATTCTGACTATGATAAACTGCATGACATGGTGAAGTATCTGGATCTGGAGCTCCACTTTGGGACACAGAAGAGTTCAAGTGAGTTAAAGTGTCTTTTTGCCATTTCTCTAGAAACAGAAACCCATGTTGAAATGAAAGTGTGCACTAACGTGTATTTACCACGTTACTGATCCCTCTTTAGTTCCTGCTCCAGAGCCCTCCCCCCATCCAGAAAGTTTCAAGAAGAAAGATGTGATAGAAATTCTGTCCCATAAGAAAGCTTACAATGCCTGTAAGTTTTACATAGCACAATATTATGTGGCTTTATTCACTAGACTGTCTTGATTGATAAAAAACTTAATCATTACTATGACAGGCATCCATGGTTCTCAGGAGATGAATCCCACTGATCCTCCAAGTTTTCCATAATCCATAAACAGTTTTCATCTATTTACTGAAGTATCTCAAAAGCTTTGTGATGGATTGGGATTGTATTTCAGACATTCATGTTGTGTTCCAATGTGTTTGGTGAAGTCCTATATTTCCCTTTGTGAGTTATTTATTGCTTTTTATTGAAATATCACAACAGCTATTGGAAAATTGTTCTGAAATTTGCTTAAAATCTATCTATCTATACTATCAAGAGGTCGAGTGGTCGAGTGGTAAAAACTCTCAGTGGCTCCTGAACTTCCTCCAGGAGCCACAAATATTAGTGTGCTATTTATGCTAAATAAAGATGGTAGATGAAGATGATTATAGAAAGCATATTGATTCCAAATGGTCCCCTTTGTTGGTTTTTTGCTTGTTTGTTTTTACCTTTAGCCATCCTGATAGCCCACCTCAAGTTGTCTCCTGGGGAGCTGCGTCAGATCCTGATGAACATGGTTGCTGACAGGCTGGAGCCGTCCCACATCAAACAGCTGCTGCTGTATGCCCCCGATGCTGAGGAAGTCAAAAAGTACGAAGAGTTCAGGCAGGACCCCAGCAAACTCAGTGAGCCGGACCAATTTGTTCTGCAGGTACAGTCCTGGTAGGGAGTGGACGGGCTTTTGGTTTGTCTTTGTGTGGGTGACCTCTGCATGTGTCAGACTCACTTATTTTCTTTTTGTGTGTGCTCGCCATTAGATGCTGTCCGTGCCAGAATACAAGACGCGTCTGCAGAGCCTCCTCTTCAAGTGCTCACTGCAGGAGAAGACAGAGGAGCTGAGGGGAGCCTACGACTGTATCTACAAGGCCTCCATGGAGCTGAAGACTAGCAAGAAGTTGGCTAAGATACTGGAGGTAACCTACTGTTCTGAAACTGATGATTATAGTTTACAGATTTACAGATATAAAGACTCTCACCCAAAAAAAAAAAAGCAAAACAAACAAACAAAAAAAAAAAAAAACCCGAAACAACTCTGCTTTGTGGGAGATGTTTTTTTTCAGTCAGATATGAGCAACAGTAAAACTTCCAGTTACAGTTTCTTCTGGAACTGAAATTTCTGGATTTTTTAGTTTGGAGTAAATAGGAAATAAGAGGGAAAAACAACAAAAAAACAACCTGTAAATGAGAACTCTGAAAAGTAATTTTTTTTTTTTTTTTTTTTTTTTTTTTGGTTCAAGTTCAGATATGAAATAACTGGCTGTGAAGGTGAAGTCCTGCCTGCTATATTCTTTTGTTTTCAGTTTGTGCTGGCAATGGGAAACTACCTGAATAACAGCCAACCCAAAAGCAACAAGACAACAGGCTTCAAGATCAACTTCCTAACAGAGGTAAGCCACGCACACATGAATGCTATGAAAGAAAAATGTCTGAGAATCATGATGTCCTGTTTTCAGGTTAGATCAGGGAGATTGTTCTTTGCTTTTTCATCACACCACATGTGCAGTTAATAGATCATCATGTCCTCTGCAGTTAAGCACAACAAGGACAGTGGATGGGAAGTCGACATTTCTGCATATCCTAGTCAAGTCATTATGCCAACACTTTCCTGAGGTGTTGGATTTCTCCAAAGATCTAACCATGGTTCTTCATGCAGCCAAAGGTAGATATACTTTGCTTTGATCTCTGTTTCATAGTGTGAAGACATTGTACAGATTGAGCACCTACTCAGGATTTATTTATAGTTATCTTATTGTTCGCTATTATCGTCATGTTTTTTGTTTCACTTCTATATTCCCATTGTGTACACACCCTTGTCTGCAGTGAACCAGAGGACTATCATATCAGATCTGAACGACCTTCATGCAACCATCCAGGACATTCGCTCAGCCTGTCAGAAGATGCCTGCGACTGCTGAGGATCGCTTTGCTGTTGTCATGAGTGTATCCTTCACATCTTCCAAAGGCCCAAAGCAGCAAGTTGTTTAGGCCCATGGAAAGAAGAATAAGGTAGCAGGAGAGTCAATGACATATTTGTTTTCGTTGACTCATGTATGTAGAACTTTTTGGAAAACAGCCACCCAGCAATGCAGTCTCTGGAGTCCCTGCAACAGAGGTCGATGGAAGAATTCAGTAAAACTGCCTCTTACTTTGGAGAAGACGGCAAATCCACTAACACAGAGGCCTTCTTTGGTATCTTTGCTGAGTTCATTAACAAGTTTGAGGTGAGAAATTTGTAAAACTTTAGTAATGATAGTATTATCTGTATTATATAAAATATGCAGTGATAAGGATAATTTATTTTATTAAGTTTTAATTCGCAGTAACAATATCAGTATATTGACAGTCAGTTTCATTCAGATCCGACAAAAATGTTCAGACAACTCATTGATGAAGAGAGAAGAAGATTATATATATTTATCAGTTCATAAATATTTTAATAACACTGAAATCCTTATCAAGCATTGATTTAAAAAAAATATATAAAAGAAACATGAAACATAGTTTACAGTACATTTACTTTATGTAATACATTCTATGGAAGCTCTTCAGGACCCTCAAGAATATTTCTGTTTATGTTACTTAACAAGTCCTGTTTTTGTTTTGTTTTTTATCACAGAGAGCTCTCAGTGATAATCAGATGGCAGAAAACCCGAAGAGCCCCAGGAGCCCACGAATGGCTTCCCCGCTGGCCTGGTAACATACACACCTATGGACATGACTGCACTTCAAGCAGACATACTGTATAAATATTCTGTACATACGTGGCACAGATACAAAGAGACACACACACACACACACACACACACACACACACACACACACACACACACACACACACACACACACACACACACCATTCAGTGCACACCAGAGCAAAAAAGTTGTTTTTATGTGTTGTTTATGTCTGTGTGTGCGAGAGAGAGATGGTTAAATTAAGAGTCTGTTTTGCATCAAAGACGGAGTATTTTGAATTTTATTGGTGGTTAGTGTGTGTGAGTCTTTACCTTCCAGAATAAGGTATATATAGGTTTTGTCCAAGCTTTAAAGAATAAGACTGCTGTGTAGAATGCAACCTTGTTGGGCAATCAAGATATCTGAATTGTTTAAAAGATGCGTTACCCAGTAACTTCTTGTAGTTTAAGTTTTCTTTCTTTAAGTCTGAGTTTAGGTCACCTCTGTAAGTGCAGTATTACAATTCTTCAGCAATATTTTTGTGATATGTCCTTGAATAAGATGTAGATTGACAAGAACTACCTTTTATCCTGAGATAGATGTTCATTTTAATGACACCCACACACAGTTGGGGGTTTGTAGGAGACCACAAAAGCAGTTTTCCTGTTAGTTTACATGCTCTGTATTTTTGTAAGCTGCCCACCAATTTGAATGTAATCTAAGTTCCTTACTAAGTGTAGCCTATTTTCTCAAGTAAAACGCAAATGCATCAGCTTTCCCTGTTGGATTGTTGAATCATTGATTTGTTGAATCCTGTATACCTCCATCTCAGTGGATTTTGTTGCCACATCAGTTGTAGCTTTACATGTATTTATTTATTTAGCTCTAAAAGGCGATGCTCTTGTATGATACCTCAAATGCTACGGACTTGGCAATGACCTGACAATGACATTGGGAAGTTGGCACTTTTTATTAAAAGACATTTTTTAACGGGATTTTTAAAAATTCGACTCAACTCACTAACAAAAGATTATGAAGTGTTAATATATGGATCTGAAAGCGGGCAGTGTGCAATATATTAATGTTTGGCTGTGTTCCAGTGTTAGATATTATATCCATCGAACTCTGACAGAGATATCTTGTGTTTTTATTGTATTGGATGAGAATGACAGTTATTACACTGAAAGGACGTGATTAAGGCCAGTGTGAGAGACGCAGCATTTCAAATCGCACTTCAATCACGGCATTCCAGCTTCTCAGCTTTACCAGTGCATTGTAAAACTCCAAGCTTAGATTTCCATTGATATTTTTAAAGGTTAAGGTTAAGCTGTCCAGCTAGACAAAGCTTTGTTTTTATATGGTATAAGTTGTTGTTTTTTCTGCTTAATTTACAGAACGCTGAAAGTGTTACTGTTCATTTAAGGTCTAGAAAGTGTTAAGTCTGTATTTTGTATTGTGTCCTAACGATGCTGATAAATATAAAGGGGTCTTCTGAAATCTATCCTCGCCTGAATGTCTGCGTTTTTAAAATGTGTGCAGTCTGCTGTCTTGTAGAGAAACAGGGCTACACATTCTAATGTGTTATTGACAGTACAAAGGTAATTGCATGCACTTATGGCCTTTTTCTAGATCTCTTGCAGCTCTTATAAATCTGTTTACAGCATGTCTTTACAACTAGTTTAGAACTGCTGCTGACACACCTGCTATTGCTGCAATACTTTTCAGTCAGAGAAGCCTATAACTGGACATAACCTTCCCCTTATCTTTCTTATCTTGATATTGCCTTCCATTCTTCCTGGGGGCAACTTCTTAATTTAAACTAATTCAACAATCATTTAGCTCTTCTGCTGGCAGCAGGAGTGTGTTGTGAAAACACCTCTGTCAGGAGTAATAAATCTTTTACATTTTAACGAAAGCAGTTGGAAGTGGAGTTTGATCTCATGATGAGTGGAGGAACTTTCCAGACAAACATTACATTCCTGGGACTGTAACTGGAGACATGCCGTGGTTTTTGGGGAAGACAACGCATTTAGCCACTTCCCAGCTGGTCGTGATACGTGATATGTGATACGCAGGGTGCTCATTCACTCAAAGGTGAGTTTCTTTATTAAACTATACCGTCCAAGTATTGCCCAAAGACACCACACTGTAGCTTATCTGATAGTTACACTCAGATTCACTGTATCGTCGTACCCCGATACAAGCACAAGTTACAAGCCATGAATTAAGTTTTTAGTTGTGTTAAACTAACATAAATAAAACTGTTAAATGAATATTATGTGTACACTACCAGTCAAAAGTTTGGACACACTTTGCTATTCCTTTGATGAGAAAGTGTGTCCAAACTTTTGATTAGTAGTGTACAAGAAATTCATTTAACAGCAAAACGTGCAATACATAAAACTGTTATACTGAAAGTGTATAGTATCAGTAAAATCATTAGGGCATTGGATCACACAATTTGGCTTTATTTATTTATTCTTCCACACAATCCCTTAGTTTATTTTAGGCTTCTTCCCATTTCAGACTGTTGTATTGTAGAACATTTTATGCAAAACCATCAGAAAGCAGATGATAAAATGGTAAGAGTGCTGTATGAAAACATGTCCGTTAAGTAAATGTTGCACACAAAAGAAACAAAGTGCTTTGAACTTGTGCCTTGGTCCAATTTCCTGGTTTTGCTGAGTTCATAATTTTTACCTTGAAAGTTATGCAAGACCTCATTGGTGTAAACATTTCAAGAGTGTGAGAAGCTTAATAATTACCGTTTCAGTTTAGTATGTTTTGTAATTGAAGACTGTCCTCTATTGTGCTCACCGTAAAAATCTGCCCATTTCCTGGTTTCCAGATGATTTCTAATCCTGCAGCAGGACGTGAGGGGACCAGCGTGTCCCCATCTCCATCGCCCTCTTCTGGGGCCCAGACTACTCTGGGTACTGTGGATATCGTGGTGCTGGTGCTCTACTTTCTGCTTGTGCTGGCAGTGGGATTCTGGGTAAGTGCAGGGGTAAAATAAATCAGCCATACCGTGTCATGAGTCAAGTCATAATGGCTTGAAATCAAAATGAACTGTACAAACTTTTTTTTTTTTTTCTCCCCCCACACAAATATCTTTCTCTGTGCCTCAACAACAGCAGCTGTACGCTGCTTATTAGAGATGGATCCTTTTGCCTCATCATATGCTCTTAAAAAAAAAATAAAAAATTAAATAGAACTTTTTTTATTAAAGGTTTTAGAAGAAAACATTCCTGATGACATGACTGGTTGTCCGGACATGTCGGATCAGCCCCATAGAGGCACGAGGCTTTATGTCTGATATTCTGTCCCCTTGGAAATATAAGATTTGTGTCGAGCAGTTTTGAGATTTTGAGCTTCCACAGAGCCTTTTTGTTTTTGGAATAAAGAGCCCAAAAATGCACGCACAATCCAGCCGCGTAGAACTTCCTTTTCAATTACCATTTACTTTTATTTTCTGTTTCTTGCACAAACAGAAAAAATACATAGTTGTCAGTGTATGTGTGTGCAGAGGTGTCCTTGAGGCGTCATCTATTTCCAGTTCAAATCAACATTTCTTCCTCACATGTATCTCTGATAAGTTTTTAATTTATCTTCCAGTCCATGTGGAGGACGAAGCGCAGCACAGTGGATGGATACTTCCTGGCAGGGAAGAACATGACCTGGTGGCCAGTAAGTCCAACACTATATATACTGCATTTCCTGTCATACCAGGACATGAGTGGAAGCATGATTTATTTATTTTCATTTTTTTTTCCACTGCAACTTCCACCTCTCATCTGTCATGGTCAGAAACATGTTCTGAAGTTCAAGCTGATTCTGACTCTGTTGTATTTAGGTGGGTGCCTCCTTGTTTGCCAGCAACATTGGCAGTGGGCATTTTATTGGCCTGGCAGGTTCAGGAGCTGCAGCAGGAATTGCAGCAATTGCGTATGAATTTAATGTAAGAGCTTCCATTTCACTATTGTAATATCCGAAACAATCTTCGAATGAAAAATCAATGAAAAGTTGTTGTTTTGTTGTTGTTGTTTTTTTTTATTCTGTTAAAATGTTGATATCAGGGCATGCTGATGGTGCTGCTGCTGGGATGGCTCTTCCTGCCCATTTATCTTGCCTCTGGGGTGAGATGTTGGCCCACACACAGTAAAATATCCCACACGCTCGTGTGATTTTGATTTATTTTGATCATTTTTAATCATCTAATCATCTTTGATGTTTTTTGTCCTGCAGGTAACAACAATGCCAGAGTACTTGCAGAGGCGATTTGGTGGGAAAAGAACACAGTTATTTATAGCTGTCCTGTCCTTGTTTATTTACATTTTCACAAAGATATCGGTATGATACCAATTCACAGTAATTCCCTGGTGCTTTCTTCGCTGCTGTGTGCATCTTTTTGAAGCTTTGTTTCTCGGTATCATCTTAACTTCTCTGCAGTCGGTGAAATACATATCTCATGTGGTGTTTGGCTTTCTCACCAGGTGGACATATATGCCGGTGCAATGTTTATCCAGCTGGCCTTACAGTGGAATATATACCTGGCTATCGTGCTGCTGCTGTCAGTCACTGCTTTGTACACTCTTGCAGGTGATGCCTCTTTTTCCTTCCCCTTTTAAATGGTTCTGGCTAAGACAATGGAGACATAAAATTACTGTGTACCGCTTCATCTACATGTGTGTTGTGTTTCAGGTGGTCTGGCTGCAGTCATCTACACAGATGCTGCTCAAACTGTGATCATGCTGGCAGGAGCCCTGACCCTCATGGGCTTTAGTAAGGGAAATGTGACTCCACAACAAAAATTTCCCATCACAATCATTCTGTTTTCCTGTGTAAGTGACGCTGTCATCCCCTTGTGGAGGTTTTGTCGAGGTTGGAGGCTGGAATGGTCTGATGGAGGGGTACGCCAACGCCATCCCATCCATCCGGGTGCCCAACTCGACCTGTGGCATCCCTCGAGATGACGCCTTCCACATTTTCAGAGACCCGGTGCACTCTGACCTGCCGTGGCCTGGGGTTATCATTGGCATGTCTGTTCCCTCTATGTGGTACTGGTGCTCTGATCAGGTACTAACTATCACATGTGACAATTCAGAACCTGAGTTTCCAAGACAGAAATTACATTTTGGTTCAAATTTCTCTTCCATTCAAAATGTAGACAGGCCTTTCATCTATAAATGCCAAAATATAGTGTGTGCATTTGCTTTTTTTATTTTGTTTATGCTGCTACAAATCCCTCTTTAGTTCTGAAAATCATTTTGAGCATTTCGTCTGTCTTGCTCCTCAAAGAGATTCAAAATTTATTTGATACCAAATCAGACAAATTTCAACTAGATTTTTTTTCTTATTAGTTCAACAGCTGTACCTTATTTACTTGCACATAAATACTGTTAACATGATACATGCCAGATTTTGCCACATTGATGTCCCTTTTCCATTTAGATCCACAGTAAATTGGCCCAAATATGAGATAGTCTTCTGAAATAGTCACTGGTTGTTGACTGGGGCGATCTGTGGCTGTATTTCTCTGCAGGTGATTGTGCAGCGATCCCTGGCTGCTAAGTCCCTGACTCATGCTAAAGGAGGCTCATTGCTGGCTGCTTATCTTAAGTTTCTGCCTTTCTTTGCCATCATGCTGCCTGGGATGATCAGCAGGATACTTTACACAGGTAGGAAATGCCTGTTTATCAGCGAATCCTGCAATTGTGTGCACACTTGTGAAACCATATATGGTCTCATAAAAGTAGTTCATTTGCCAACTACTTCCTCAAAGAGTACTTTTGTGTTCGGTAATTGTCATATTTACTCATTAAAAAGCGATGCTACATTGTGTTCAGTGAAAGGATTTTGTGTTTCTAAGAGTTTTAATGACATTGTGCAGATGATGTGGCATGTGCAGACCCTGAGCAGTGCAAACTGATCTGCGGTAATCCAGTGGGCTGTTCAGATACTGCGTATGCCCGGCTGGTCATGGAGCTGCTCCCCTCAGGTGAGGACACTTACCCCCTCAGCTACCACTCCCCTCCAGTCTTTGCTCTCTTTTACTCCAGTCTTTTCTTTGCCAGGATTAAGGGGTCTGATGATGGCAGTGATGATTGCTGCCCTCATGTCCTCTCTGACCTCCATTTTCAACAGTGCCAGCACCATTTTCACGATCGACATATGGAGGACTTTTAGATCCCATGCGACTGAGTTTGAGCTCATGATTGTTGGCAGGTATATGACATTACTCAAAAAATGGATTCCGGATGAACATTTAATTTTTACTAATGTACAGTTTTTGATGAAAAATTTAAAAAGGGTAGAGTTGCTTTCTCTACACTTAAAAACGAGACACGTATGCCCTTCAGTTGCTCTGCTCAATTGCATACTGTTTTTCTGTCATGCTCTCCCAAACCATAATTGTTCTTTCCACAAATTTCCAAGTTTCAACTTTACCAGATTTCCTCCTCTTGCTTTTATGCACACAGCCTCATGAGCAAATTTACAGTGCTGATGAGATTTAAGCATCAGACTCTTCCATTTTCTGTCCTCAGAGGCTGCCCTGCGATCGCATCATGGCATGCCTTTGAACTGAGCTGTTTCCTTTTTCACTCAAAACACGCATCTCATATTTATGGGCATGTGGCAGGGTGTTTGTGCTTTTGCTGTTGGTGGCCTCCATTCTGTGGATTCCCGTTGTGCAGGCCAGTCAGGGCGGGCAGCTCTTTATGTATATCCAGTCCATCAGCAGCTACCTCCAGCCCCCAGTCTCCATTATCTTCATCATGGGCTGCTTCTGGAAGCGGACCAATGAGAAGGTACACAGTCTCTGCGTGTGCTGTGCTCTGTATGTGAAACACACTGTACACAATTCAGCTCTTGATGTGAACCTACTTTGATATCTTATTTAAGATATTTTTGCAATGTGTGAAAGAGATCTTAGTTTGGTTTTAAGACCTGTCGCCCTACATCCTGATATGATTGGATGATGATGAAAGCTGGAGTAAAGCAACTGTAAATAAAAGCATCTGTGGCTGTGCTTGTCTTTGACTCTCTCTCTCTCTCTCTCTCTCTCTCTCTCAGGGTGCATTCTGGGCCGCAGTTATTGGTCTGTTGGTGGGCTGCATTCGCATGATATTGGACTTCATTTACCCTGCACCTCTGTGCTATGAGGAGGACAAAAGACCTGGGGTGTTGAAATATGTCCATTATCTTTACTTCTCCATCATCCTGTCACTCCTCACCCTGGTTGTTCTGGTTGTGGTCAGCCTTGCCACAGAGAAGCCCAAACCAGAGCAGGTAAAGTCACTCAGTCAGCTCTGTGATGACGTTTTAGGCTTTATTGGGTCACACATTTTTTGTAAAACTTTTATTGTAGGCAAACCGATTAGCTTTAATTTAGTGTTTCTCATAAAAAGTGTGTGTGTATAGCTACATAAAGGCATATTTTTTTGAAAATTTTGAAATTTTTTTGAAAAAATGCACTGCATATGTTAGTTTGTAGTTTTTTCCTTCTTCAGCCTGTTCTATAATGCCAGTGTAATACTGTTTATCTCCACAAATGCAGCATCACCAGGTGTTAATATTAGATTGGGTTGACGATCAGACTACTTCTGCCAAACCTTGCAGAGTTTTGTCATATTTATACTGATAGAAAAATATCTAACATCCACAATTTACTAAAAAAAAAAAGATTTCCCCCATCTCCCTGAATAAACCTTTTGTTATATGTCTGGTTTGTATTTTTTGTTTTTTTGTTTTTTTTCTTTTAAATTTATTTATTACAGGTTAGTCGCCTTACCTGGTTCACAAGGTTTGACCCGTTAGAGCCCAAGCAGAATGTATTCACTGTGGAGCAGAGCAGGAAAACCTTTGAGGTGACCTCTGGTCAGACAGATGCGATGGGAGCAACAGGAAGAGAGCAGGAAGCTGGCAATGGAAATGCCCATTGTGACAGGAAAGGTGTGTCACAGTCCCACTTGTTGTGACACTTTTTCCATTTGACTTTTTGTCTGAATGCAGCCACTGAACAATTCAACGTGTGTTCTCTCTCTTTCCCTTGTGAATTATTAAGACTCTTCATCCTCCGTGTCCTCCACCGTCAGAAGCCAGTCCAGGCTGGTGTCTGCCATCTACTGGCTGTGCGGGTTAGAAAGACGGCTGAAGGGAGGGAACCATCCTGCCACTCCAGTCCGCCCTGTACAGGCAACCTACTCGGTGACAGAAAAGCCACGACTGCAGCTCATTGTCAACGTCAACCTCATCATTTGTCTCACTGTAATTGCTTTTGTTATTGGCTACTGGGTCTAACGGACAAGGTACGACACTTTTAATGGACACGTGGTGTGTGGTTTGGGTTGATGTTTTTATATAGTTTAATGGTAAATTCTAGTTTTCAATGAACAATAATTAAAATATTGACACCGCTTTAAAATGTTGAACAGTCTTTATTAAGTAATGCAATGTGAGAGGCAACATGTGCAGAATAAAAATACAGTAAAAATGTGTGTGTGGGGAGGGAGATAAAATAGCCAGAGATTACCCAAACAAGGTCAAAATCAGTTGTAGAAAAATTATATGCAAACACTGTAATTATTTGGCTGTGAGCTTGAGAGGGAGTGATCACTTTTAAAGCTATGTAATAAAAATCAGTTCCTTTTAATCACAATAAAAGCTAATCTTTAGGACATTTTGAACTTGAAATCAGCTGAGATATAAAAAAATATTAATAATTCAAATAGAGAATAAAATTTTACCCTGCTGCAAAAAATCTAACTGCCTGAAACACCAAAAATGTTTTACAAGATAACTGCAATTTATATTGCACTTGTGCCAAAATATTTGGTCATTAACAACCTTAATACAAAACTGAGCAGCTCTATAATTGGGTCCAGTTCCCTTTGGCCCATAGCCATGTCTTTGGTCTTTTATAATATGGGTATGCTTCAAAATACCCCCTTTTTAGATTAAAGCAAGGCACAGAAAAGCGATCAGGAAAAATGTCTCGTCTTCTACTTTTATGATAAAAGATCATCAGTGGCAGGCTAATACTTGTGTAGAGCTGCTGAATGAAAAAAACGGTTAGTTGTCAGGTCTATTTGGTCAGACGTGGTGCTAAAAGCAGACTGATTTAGATTAGATAGCACTGAGTTTTTAGTTTCAGGAGCAAGGATTTGAAAATAAGCCAGGGGCAAATGAAAACTCTGAATGCTTCCCCAACAGATTCTGGATTTCAGCTGCTATAATGTTGAAGTTTTAAGGTCGAGTCCTATTAGCCTTGTGTCTTTGCAAGGCCCTGCAGTCCAATCTCAAAAATATTCAGCAGTATATAGAGCGAAAGCATTTTAACAGTCTCTGAGGTCTAATATGGGAAATGATGGGATGGGGTTTGGTGGTTTTAACCAACACTGTAATAAAATGAGGGTCCTCTCTCTGTTGGTACAAAACAAAAAAGGGCAGACGTTTTCCCCCGGGTTACCTGTCGATTTTGAACATTCAAATCTGGACCAGCTGAATGAAGGACGTTTTCGATGAGAGTGATTCCTCTTTTCCTTTTTTCACAGAGCTGTGCTCTCTGCCTCGCTGTGAGGGTCTGGGGGTGGGGCTGGGGTGGAGGCAGGCTCTTGACCAGCAGAGCTTTCCCCTTGTTGGTCCACAATTACCTCGGGGATAAGGGCTCGTCCAATACCCTTTAGGACCGGGCCTCCATCTGTGCAGGACAGTACGAGTCAGCAAACAGACCAGCTTAGACATATCTCAAACTCAATTTCAAACAATAAACTAGACATAGACACATACACACACTCAGCAGGACACCAAGGATCACTCTCATTGTAAAATCCAACCAATATTGTATGTTTGGGAAGGGTTAATTAGCTTTTTTTTTTTTAGTTGAGGCAAGAGTATCTTTGGTGTTAGTCTTTAAATGCCACACATCGCCAACATGCATCCGTTCAAGACGAAACTGAACATACAGAGTAACAGCACATGGCCCGTTTAAAGCCTGTTTAGTAGCACATCACAGAAATCTGTTAGCAGGCAAGGGTCAGACTCAAGTTTGGGGATGGGGTAGGAATCATAAACATATTAGTACAGGTGGACATCAGGGTTAATGTGCACTAATACATACCATTAATCATAAACACGTATACAGTATGAGCATTGGCAAAAGTGACACACTGAAAAGAGCAACTGCCTGCATTCTTTGTTACACACACACACAAACACACAGGAACATGCAGCTGACACAGAAGCGAGGCCAATGCGTCAGCCAGTCAGATCCTTACCATTACCTGCCTTGCAAAGCTCATCTTAATGGCAGGCTGGCAGCTCAGACATCTGCAATATTTACACATATCCTGTCATGCTTCACCACAGTTGCATTTAGTGTGTCAGGCAGTAAGAGACAGTGAACCCAGAAGCCAGAGAGCTAAACGCAGTGATGCACAGAGAGGACGCTGAAATCACTCAATACTGGCTACAGTATCAGCAGAACATCAGCACGTGATTTCAGTCGTTGTGTCTTTTATGTGTTGTTATTGTGGTTCATTAAAGCTGAAATTATAAAATCCTCTCATTAACGTAATCACAATCCCAAACAGTAACTCAGCACAGTTTAGCTTAGTTATACTTCTCTGTTACAGCTATTAATAATTACTTCTCTGCATTTAATAGATAAGTAATATTTATAAATTATAATAATTAGAATGTAATCACTTAAGTTACACTATTCTGAAATCACCCATTCTACCTAACAAACACCCTCAAACACAACATACCAAAAGATTTTTACAAAGATATTCTACTTTTGACTCCCCCATATTTATTTGCCAGTGATAATTATTCCCTACTTTGCAGAATATAATTTTAGATAAAAAAAAAAAAAAAAGCAACACATGATCATCCTACTGAATATGACTTGAATATGAAAACATGTAACACTTTTGATACCTGCAGCACATTTTCCTGGCAACGTGCATTTCTAAATAAAGGATCTGCGTATTTCCTCCTCCAAAGGCAGTTTTAGATCCACGATTCACTTCCTACAACTATTATGTAAAATACAACACATGATCGTTGACCTCACTCATAAATATGAAACTAGTGACGACAAACCATTTACCTGTTATGATCTTGGAGGCGGTGCTACAGAGGCCATTTCCACTGTCATTTGCTGCAGGTTGGGGGGGCGGTGGCATGCTGGGCCGGGGTCGTGGCCTTGGAGCCGGCCTAGAAGGGCGGGGTAGAGACCCAGAGTGGAAGGAAGACAGCGGGTTGGAGATGGTTCCATCGTGAGGTGGTGTGTCAGGAGGGGTGGGAGTGCTGGGGGGAGAGGGGTCTGACTCCCCCTGGGACTGTTGGGGTTGGGGTGGTTGTGGCGGAGGGTGGCTCGGGGCGTGGATTTGGCTGTCTTTGCTCTGGTGGCGTCGGGGTGTGATGGGTGGGTAATGAGGGGTGCTGGGTGTCTGGGTGTTACTGGGGTGGGAAACAAAGGGGCTGGTCTGTTTTGGAGGAGCCGGTGCTTGCTTCTTGGTGCCTTTAGAAGCAAACATAATCATAGCATGACAACAATGTTAACAATATTATCGCAATTAATGTATTTGATGTGCATTGTCTCACCTCTGCGGACCATGTGCGGACTAGGCCCCCTGGAGCCACCCTGAGGGTGAGGGGTTCCTACTCCAAGAAAGGCTGAACCATTCCTCTGGGGAGGGGGGGTGGACATGAGTTCACGTGCTGGGCTATGGAAATACAAAAAACAAACAAAAAAACCCCCCAATGTTAATCAATTAGCATATCATCTACACTTCGCAGTCAGTGAGCAAGTGATGCATCAGTGCACAAACTCATGCAAAATATAAAGAAAGTTCCATTCAAAGCATAATTACATTAGATGCAGGTTATATCATGAGGAATAATCAGAAGCAAGTGTGGGGGGAAAAGGTGCAAGATCAGAAAATTGTGTTTGTTTAAAAGATCAGAAGAGGTCTGCTCGTGTTGCATGCGAAATCGGACAATGCAAAAAGGCAGTCAGTCAGTCAGGAAGCAAGCAAGTTTTCAAAAATTGACTGAGTTCATAATCATCACAAGCGGAGGGGGCGGGGGTAAAATCTGTAGACAAAGCACAGTGCGATTTTCATTGCATTACATTTTTAATGTGTTAAAAATAAAGCCAAATTTAATCTGAGGACATTGTTATTCGTATGATTTCCTGCTTGGTGAATTCCAGTGAGGGAGCTGTGAACTTAAAGACCAATCAAACACATGACAAACAAAGGGTGGGTAGAGCTCCAGATTGGTTGATCGGCTGCAAGTAGGCAGAGGAGTATTTTTGCTGCCTCAGCTCACTCCTTACCTGCTCTCCTCTGCGCTGAGCTGGGTTACAACCTGAGGGTGCACTGTGGCTACCTGGCCCCCACCACCCAGACCACCACCACCACCAACACCACCAACACCACCAACACCAGCTCCGACCGAGCCAAGCTGCTCAGCCTCTGCAGCCAGGGACCGAGCCAGGGGCTGGGGCTCAGGATGGGTGGAAACCCCGGCTTCCAGAGGGGGCAGTGGGGGTTGGAAGGTGGGTGAGGTTAGCTGTGGCTGCTTTCTATTTACAGTGCTGGCTCTACGTGGAGTGGGCTCAGTGCTAGGGAGGGGGAGAGGGGAGAAAGTTCAGGAGAGCAAACCACACGCCATCAGAGTGAAAGAGACCGAGAGGGACAGAAAGACAGTGAGAGCAGAGATGGACAGAAAGAGATAGTGCGAGGGACAGAAAGAGATGCCACTTCCTGCGTTCAATGACAGCAGTTCAGAAAGAAGAACCCAAAAAGAACACACACCACATCACAGTGACCCTTTAAACAGAAAAACTTTGAACTGCAACGTCACTGCAGGGACAGGAGAGACAGATGCCACACCATACAAACAATGCAACAGAGGAAGCCCACACAAAACATAAAATCAGCAACCTACAGTGTGATGTAGGCTTTAATTGGAAGTAAAGGCGATAACACAAAAGTACACAGAAGTAACACAAGAGAATCATAACTCCAGACAAAGTGGTTACCCAACAATATTGAAAACCGTCTTTCATTAAATATATAAAATGGAACTCATGTTTCATCATGTTCTGTACCAACCAAGGAGAGCAACTGATTAGCTTGTGCTGAAATCACCTGAATACAGTAAAAATGTGGTGGAAAAAAAATCACAATGAGCACAATTCCCTCCTTTCACTTAGTAACTGGATCAATGGGTGCTACATCGGACTATGGCACGGCTTTGAAGTCTGGACTGGGCAGATCTTCAGTGGGCGTTTCAGTGACTGTGATGGATTCGTTGGCCACTACATAGAGGGCTGCCACAGCCGGGCCCCGCGACTCCTGCCTGCTCAGTGTCTTGGGTCGGGACGGGAGGGTGAGGGTGAGGGGCAGGCTGCGGCTGAGGTTGGGGCGAGACAGGTACCTGTCTTTACGGGGAGTGTGACTGTCCCCATCCTGCCCCACTAGGCTGCCGGGGCGTTTCCTATCCAGGCCAGGTTCAGGGTCTGGAGTGGCTGGATGGGTGGGCATGGAGAACATGCCTGACACATTAAAGTCCACGTCTACAAAAAGAAGCAGCAGCAAGAGAGAAGAAAATCACTCACACTAAACTTTGACGTGGAGCATGGTAAACTAATTTTCATAATGGTTGCAAATAATTTTCAGTTATTGAGTTCTACTATCTACATCATTCAGATAAAAAAAAACAAAACAAAAAAAACAAAACGATGTCCATGCTCTGCACATCCCATTAAATTGGTAACAGTGATAAAATGTCACTGCGAATACGACAGACAAGTTTTACCTTCAGGGAAGAACCAATCAGCATGCTGGATAATGGGCTCAATGATGGCAACCACGTGGACAGATGTAGCTGCTGCCATCTCTGCCAGCGTCCTGACCACAACCAGAGGAGAAAGAAAGTAAGCCAGCATGATCAACATTAGTGTCATTGTGTTCTCAAAAAAGTGTGTTGGTTTGTTTGTTTGTTTTTTTTTTTTACCCCTCTGTCTTTGCCCAGAGCAGGTTGGGTCCCAAGACAATGGCGATGTTGCTGGGAGTCATTTTATTAACCTCACTGTCCAGAGCCAGTCTAGCAAGAAACTTCACCAGATACCTGCAAGAGAGACCATGCCACTGCTTTAAAACCTTGCTGCTTCAGATTGGTCCTGAGACTAGTTCATGAGCCCCGGGTGGGGAACCCTTTTTCCAAAGCAGAAGTAGGCACTCAAAATAGATGTCTGGCAGAAGTGTGAGGCAACATTTCAGCACACTGGTGAGACTGGTTTCTATTATTTGACTCGTCGAAATCTGCTGCATTAATTATAAAAGCAAAAAACAGAACAGAAATTAAGTTTATACATTCAGTTGTGATGCTTCGTTTAGAAATGTAGACTTAGACACTGTAGCAGCAAATGAGTGCATTGTGTCATTAGATCGCAAATTCAAGTGTTGCAGGTGCTCTTACCTGAGGTTGGCTTTGTGAGTCTTTGGCAAGCGGTCACATGTCATCCAAAGGGCCTGAAGCCGCTTATCAGGGTCTGATACACTGAAACCACACACACACACATTTCAGAATTTCTCTTTACTTAACAACCAGAATGTCTAGAATAGACAACACGCACAAACTGCTTCAGGTGCATTAAATATGGTCTTAAGAGAGTAAAGATTGTGTGTCTGTCTTCTTACTTGGAGGCCTGTATCCACTCATCATACAGGCCAAAAGTCATTAGAGGTTCAGGAAGCTCCCTGAGGTAGGACTTAAGTGCTCCTACATGTGAATAGATAAGCTATGAGAAAATGATATGGACCAGTCGGTGTCTCATTTTGAGGGTTTGTGGAAGAGTTTTTACCTGCAACAGCGTGAGGATCAAAGTAGAATTCCTCAAGCTGTGAGGTTGAACAGTCCAGGGCTGCTTTGAGCTTCTTCAGCTTTGAAGCTCCGGCAGCTATTCTGAACAGTCCCTGTGAACGCAGCACAGCAAAAAAAAAAAAAAAGAAGAAGACGACGAAGTGGGTGAAAAGTTTAGGTATTTTCAGGTGACTTGTTTCTAGCAAGTCTGGCCTGGTTGAAGAAAAGGAGAAGTTATGAAAGTGTACCTTCCATTGAATGACTGAAAAAGTCAAGAGGAATGTTTTTTTTCTACCCAGAGAGATGTAGCTCTTTCAGGATGAGTATCAGACAGACAAACAGCAAGGAGTTTTGGTTCTCTTTATAAACTTGTCTTTACTTGTTCTCCTTGGGCAGTCTAGAGATTTGGTTACATTTAGGGGCTGTAATAGTGGATGTACCAATGGATAACAGATTGCTGCACACACTCAGCCCAAAGGCTAACTGACCACAAGTTGGTTGCAGATGTTTCCAGGCTGTCTTTGTCGTGATTTCTAGAGACCAGTCCGCATGTCCCTCATCTCCCACAGAGTGGAGCAGTGAGGTTTTATGCATGTACACATTTTTTTTTACCAATGAACCCTCAACTTTGCACCAGGTTTACCAAAGTTTCTCTCCACAGGACTCCAACTCTACCTCCTCTTTCATGCCGGTTTCCAGCAGCATCATGACGCAGGCCTCAATGGGCAGAGCGATCTCACGGTTACTCCTCTTCAGATGCTCCTCCAGGGCCGTGCCAAATGCCGGCTTCTCCATCCATGAGTCTGTGTGAGTGATAAGTCATCAGTGCCGTCACATTAATCTAGTTATTACACACATTTAACTTGATTTCACACCAGTGCTTCCCTTGTCTTAAAACTATATCACACATGAATCCCCATTAAAAGCCTGGCCACACCTATACACAGCCAAGACGGTGGGGTGCTTGTTTCTGAAGAATTTGTGAATCAGTGAAGAGAAAGTGCAAAACATGGAACATTTAAATCAAACTATTCACCTGATATTATTTGTGATATGTTTGATCTAATATGTCTACATCCATAGTGTTAAATGCTGCTGTCACTGAGCTGGTTGTGTTTAGTTGTCAGGACCAAACGCATGCCAAAACGCTACGACAAGCCAGAAAATAGATGTGTAAAATTATAGACACCACTGTTAAAGCGCCGTTTATAGAGGAACTGAAAGGAGATGCAGTTCCTGATATGTTTGATCTAATATGTCTACATCCATAGTGTGAAATGCTGCTGTCACTGAGCTGGTTGTGTTTAGTTGTCAGGACCAAACGCATGCCAAAACGCTACGACAAGCCAGAAAATAGATGTGTAAAATTATAGACACCACTGTTAAAGCGCCGTTTATAGAGGAACTGAAAGGAGATGCAAAGGCTTTTCGAGTATTTGCATATTTAAGAGGCGACTGTTTCATGCCTTGCTGCATTTGGATTGTTGGTATAGCTGCCTCCAGAGCTGCCAGAGACCTCCTGTGGTAGTCTGCCTGGGCCTCTAATAACTGCAATACATAAACAGACATTCAAACAGACCAAATACACAGAGAAGTCATATACTGTAGTGAAGCTGGCATTCAACCGGCATCACCAAATGATGAGGTTATAGTAGGACAGACTGCATTTGCATCACATTCCCATCTTAGTTGTGGGTCATTTGAAGTAAACTGAGGTTCACTCACCATTACATAGTAGCATGCATACTCTCCCTCTTTGGAGGAAAAGTTGTACATGTCTGCAGAGAGCTGGTCCTGCAGATGAAGAAGAGAAATATTTCCAAACATGGCAAACACGCTGGTGACCCTAAACCTTGTACTGTAGAATCATTAATAAGTAGATGAACTCCAGGTGACAATACAGTGACCTTTAATTATGCACTCTTAATAATGAGCCTATTAATTAAAAAATAATTTCCCTAATCCACTCCTCTACTAAGCTTTCTTTGTACAGTCAGGTCATTGGATATGATCCTAACCTCATGAAGGACAGAATGTAAAGCTATTAGTTTAAACATGTCTCCAGTATATACCAAGTATACTGCCTACCTAAGCCGCCTTGATCTGTATCACAGCGTTACCTCCTTTATAAATCATATTTTTTGTCGCGATTTCAAAAAGAAACTTCTACCTTGCATATTTCTACTTTGTTAAGAGCTTCGTCCATCTCGTCTTTGAGAGAATCAACCTTAGCTGCCATGGCCTGGTTGTTGGATTTTCCTGTCTGTTGCCACCTGCAGGCCAAGAAATGATTTAGGCACTACAAAGTGCAAGACACAGTCACACTTAATTTCCAAACATTACTAAATGTGCAATACGAGCAAGTTCACCTTGTCTTGGCAGAGTCATAGTCCAGAACCAACTTGGCAAGTTGCTTCCTCTGCTTCAGTATGTTGGGAATCTCCACCTGTGAGAGAAACGGCCTCAGCACTGTCCTAACAGTTTACATTCAAGACTGAGAATAACTATTTTTTATCATCATGAATCACTCAGAGTAGTAAGATAACACAAAGTGATACCGAAAAGCCACAATGAATTTGGCACAACTGAGATGTTGCTGTGAAGTCTGTGTCTTTACCTCAGCCAGCTGGTTAAGAGGATCCAGGATCTCTCTCTCCAACTGCAATTCATGCTGCATCAGTTCAGCTGCTAACCTGCTCTCTGCTTCCCCACACACATCCATCATCTTGCTGTTTGCACAGATACAGCAAGGATGTACACAAATACGACTGTTATCACAATTTTTTCTTACAATGAGAAAATGGTTCATGCAAAAAAAAAAAGAAGAAGAAACAAAGAGACTCACAGTTTTCTTCTTTTAATGTCTGATTTTGCTTACTTAGATTCATTCGCAATTTAATTATTAAGATAATTGTTCTTTTAAGATAATTGAGGTAAAAAAAAAAAAAAATCATACGGGTAACTTTCCCATCTCACCCAATCAGACTCTCGTCTCCCAGTTGACTTCCTCCATCCTGCATGGTCTGAGACAGCGCGGTCAGCGGCAGCTTTTTCTGCAAACACACCAGAAGATGTGCAGTAACAAAAAACATAAAATAATAATAATAATGACTGAGTAAGACACCTTTGTCTCACCTTTGGCCAAACTGTGATGAGCAAATACACCAAAGAAAAGTCAATTATCGCCATTTGGGATTTAGGCAATTAGATAATGTTTCCTTTTCATGTGCTGTCAGGGAATTTGCTTATTTAGCTACGCCATGTCTGCAAGTGTGTTCTGCCATGCACTACTTAGATGATTAAATTGAGACAGTTATGAAACATATGATTAAGCCACACATGAAGGTGATATTCTTGTAGAGGAATGTCTGCTTTCTTTTATGTGTGTGAGGCCTGATTATCATTCACATCTCACGTGTTATGTAAGAAGAGACACTGTGTTTATTGCACAAGATAGCAGGGCCCTTTCTACCACTGACATTGTTGTCGTAATGATTCACCCTCCTTTAATTTCTGTGCATTCATGCTTCACTACTATCTCGCTCAGTGGATATTAAACAAAAAGAAAAGACACAGCCAGACTGAAACATGTTGCTAACATGCTCAGATGGCTTTACTGCAGACCATGTAAGAGTTGTAAATGTTTACAACGTGCAGCAGCTGAGTGAAACCAGAGTGATTCGGTAAACTATTGCGGTTAAGAGAAATCAAGAGCCTCTTACGTGTCTCTTTTCTGTATCTGTGCCAAGTTGGCCCTGCAGACAGGAAACAAGCCTCTTGTGCGTGTTGTGTGACACCAAACGCACCAACTCCATTCGCCTCTCAATCTGTGTGTCCAAAAAGAGACAAAATGCAATGTTGTGAAATCAGAGCAAAACAAAACAGGAGTTCAGCTGACTGATCTGAAGCGGGGCGATGGGAAACATGTGTAATGATGTATTATCCTCCAAGACCACACATGCAGATTTTCCTGTTGGACAAAAGAAAACCAGGTGAGGGCTACAAATCAAAACACTGATAGTCCATCTCTGAAACTTTCCATCCTGCTTCTGTTATTAAAAGATGATGGAGGAAGTGTGAGAGCTTTGCCTCACCCTGTTCTGCAGTGTGCACGGCTACAACAGGCAGCAGACGGAGAGAATCATGGCAGATGAATTTCGCTCTTTACTGAGAACAGGGAAAGCTGAAATATGAAGACCTCATGCTGTGATACTATCAAAAGAAATGAATCACTCTGACCAAAGGCCCAATAGTGGCCTCATCTGTTAAGGTGCTGACAGCTCGTAAGCATGCTTTAAACCCATTTGAAACACTTAACCACCAGCCTGTGTCCCATTTTACCTCTGGCAGTTCATAAAATTTCACTGGAAGAAGAGAATCTACTTGTAGAGACTTGAGTCAAGAGATGTTTCTATCCTACTCTTTCTCTCCAGATAATGTCTCTGAGCACCCTTTCCTCCTACTTTTCTAAACAGTAACAGTTACCTCACTTTAGCAACTCATTACTTATAATATGCACAAGTGATCGATCTGTCTTAAAAAAAAAGAAAAGAAAGAAGAAATAAAAAAAAAAAAATGGCGCCAGCGGCTGGCTCAGACCGAGGATGAATAAAACAGACTGAATTTCACAATAACATCTGGTCTCTACCCAATCCATGCAAAAAGGCCAATGTAAGCCAATACAGAATTTTAAAAAGGTTCACTCTGCTGTTTTTGAACTGAGGCTGAGTTTGTAGCGACATTAGTGACATGTTGATCGCGTTCACTTCCTCTTCCTGTTTCCCTGTAAACATCAAGTCGTCACTTCATCTAAATGCCCCTCATTTGCCGTTTCATCCCCGTCAACCTCTCACTCCTCTTCCTTTACTTTTATCCTCACTAATTTGTGGCATGTCAAGCACTCACCCTCTTGCTCACACACGAGTGTTTGATCCTCCCTCTCTCTTTCCTTCCCTCTCTCCCGCAGCTGCTGCTACGAGCCGAGACACAGCTGGACTTGGCTTCCTTGCCTGGATCCGACTGACTCGCTCACCATTCAGCTGATCCCTAGCTCTGATTAATGCGTGGAAGTGTAGCTCTATCTGGAGAGGGCTTGATTGCATTCAGGCTTCCAAAGCTCGTGCCAACAGGGAGAGAAAGCAGAGAGAGACCGCGACATGGGCGGTGTGGCGGACTGGATCCACCGGGTGATCACATTGTGTGTGCAGACAAAAAAGGGTTTTCTTTGAGTGTTCACCAGCAGACTCTCAGGACACTAAATGAATGTGAACTCATATTGAATTGTGGTCCATTTACCACAATTTATATCTGATAGTTTAAGGGGCCTTTTCTGTGCAACGTCTGCTGCTTTTCTATGTTAGGGATTTAGTAAGATGTGCTGGCAGATTTAATATCAACAAATACCTGTATAACCTAATTTTTATATAGCATCCCATTAAAAAAAAAAAAAAAAGATCTTAGATTTTCTTCAGTTAACTGGTCTCACATCTAAAACAGCTAGCTTTAATGTGCTCACAATAGATCTGACCTCAGAGATAAATTAAATGAAAGAGAAAGACTGAAGTCATTGACACAGAGACAAAAGCTGGAAAACTCCTGGGTCATACACACTGACAAGCACACACACTTGAACCACTACCAGAACAGAAACAATCCTCCCACGCCTCCAGTTATGGAGCTGTCCAAAGGTTTACAGGTTTGTTACTGCCATCTTTTTTTTTTTTTTTTTTTTCCAAGCAGCAATGAAAGACGACAGCATGCTGACGACCTCTGACCTGCCACAGCAGAAAAAGCTGGAACGTTTAGTGAGTCATAGAGGAACTGGCGGCTGGATAGAGTTTTGTATTCTGGCTCTGAGCTGCTTTTGCTGATGGGAGAGACGGTTATTTGAAAATCTGGGTGGCAGATTACTTAGCTGGCTGATCTTCTTGAATAAAAGTCTGGCTAGCTGAAGATGGGGCAGAAACAGTATTCGAAGAAAAGTCTGAGTCACTTTGGCGAAATATAAGTTTTCCTTCTTTGTGGTGAGAACTGGACTGGTACCACTCCCATATCAATATCGCTCTCAAGCGTCTCCATAAACTTCAACTGCTCCAGAACTCTTGTGCTCACATGATCACCTGACCCAGACAGTCCTCCCCCCCTTAATCACATCTCCTGTGCTTAGTAGCTTCGCTGGCTCTGGGTCAAATACCACATTGATTATAAGCTTCTGTTGCTCACCTTTAAGTCTATTTAATCACCATCACCGTTCATCTGTAGGTTATTTTTAACCTAAACTGTTTAACTGTTAATTAGTTTTTATCTGTACAGTTATTTTACCTCTTGTATTGCTTTGTTTCCTATAATTTCCCTGTAAGCTTCCCTGAAGGAATACTATGTTGTGTAAAGACAACATTGTCCACCAACCAGCACATGTAAAAGCTCACTAGCTGGCATTATATCTAAGGAGCTAGCATTCCTTGCATGCTTGGCTAATTACCTCATTCCAACCTCTATGCTAAGCTCAGCTACCCAGTTACTGGCTCCATTTGTTCATTTTTGTAGAGATATGAGAGTAAATCTACTCATCTTGCCAACAGAAGCAGGAATCGTCCCTTAATAGACCAACAACCTTTCAACAAAGCCAGCGTTAACACTAACAACAAAATGGTGTTTAGCGTTTGGCTCACCAGCTGGTTATCTGACGACTCCCTGTTTAACATACAGTATCAGATATAAGTATGGGCCAGTATTTGCCACAACAAATAATTGTTGTGTATCTGAAGTTGTATTCAAATCCTGACCTATGGGACCAGTTCCAGCCTGACTCCCTGCAGTATGAGACCAATCAGGAAGTGATACAGTTTGACAGTCCTCAGCTTTCCCACTGAGGCAGGACGTGTCCAAACTAGATAAATGCCTCCGCTTCTGCCACTGGCGATGGAAAAATGGAAAAGGGAAGACTAATACAACACCATGGAAATCATAGTGTCAAATTTCATGTTGGAAGGTTCAGTGAAGGGGTGTGGGAGTGTGTGGGGAGGGGGAAAGGAAAAATTGTTCTCTCTCTGCTTATGTTTGGAAAGAAGGA
Source organism: Echeneis naucrates (assembly GCF_900963305.1). Lineage (NCBI taxonomy): Eukaryota > Metazoa > Chordata > Actinopteri > Carangiformes > Echeneidae > Echeneis > Echeneis naucrates. Next base: position 7,229,623 of record NC_042518.1, read on the forward strand.
AAAGCTTTTTCCAGCTAGTTGTGATTAAATAAAAATGCTGATACTGATTCACTGGTCAATGAATCAGTAAGCTGCGAGCCACACATTTCACAGAGATGACTGTAATCAGGCACATTTGTGAACTGGCTGACTGGGATCATTTTTCTTTTCTGAAAACTGCTGATTCGGACTGGCACCTTGGAGATAAAGTTGTTGCCACTTCTACAATGCCAATCACTTGACAATCACATTCCTCACTGAGAGCTGGAGCCGTAGGAATGTCTAATGCAGCACAAAGTGCCTGACGTTCAGGACGAGGACCAAAGACGAGAGAAAGCATTCTCTGGAAGGGTTGGGTCAGTTACTGTTCTATGTTATCATGGCAATGATCTACATGACAAAATCTAACAATTTCCACAGAAAGCAAAAAGACATTACCAGATTCAACAGTTTGTTGTGAGCACAACCAAACAACTGCTTACGCGTAGATATTCATATTTTACAAGATTTACTCGTTCACCAGGTTTTGCGTGTTAAAGTGTGTTAACCACAAGAGGTTCATAGTTCACTTCTGTTTGTCATAAAACTCTGATGATGCAGCCATGATTAAATCGGGGTTGTTAAGAGCTTTTCACTTAACTCTTTTACCTTTACTTTCCCACAACAAAAGCTTCACTCGCCTGTAAACATGCGCTGTCTTTCTCAGTTTCTCTCGTGTTTACTCACACTCTCCCCCTAGCAGTGATCTCAGTTTCACTGCCCAGAAAACTCCCATCCCCCAACACACAGACACACACACACACACACACACAAACATGATGCACAGCCCACATCCAGTATGACTGCCAGATAAGAGAACACTGCCAGGGTTTGCCTTGAGTGGAAAACCATGAGGCACTTTTCCTCCCGAGCCAGACCTCTGATCTGTCACTTCATTACTGAGCGAAAGGCTCTCCAGAAATGTTTTAATAGCAGTTGTACTCCAACACTGCAGAGCCACTTGGCATCAACAAACTGCTAAGATACAATAGTTTTAACAGAGCCTATGAGGAGAACTAAGTAAGTCTTGTAACTTCCAAATTTTACTCTTTCAGACAATGACCTCTGACAAAAATACAGTAGTGTAAAGTGGGTCAGATGGTGAACAGGACTCGCTCACATAGCTGAAAGAAAATGAACCTCAGAATCATATTAACCTCTAAACATACCTCCACCTCTGTGGCCACAACTGCAGTGGCTAGACATATACCAACGTGATCAGCTCAATATGACAATGCATGCACTGCAATGCACTGCACCTCATAAACAGTGTTTTCAAGTTGCACATTTCTTTGTTTAGAGATGATTTTTTTTCTTATTTGAAATGATAGAATATTATAGATAAATTCACTTCAGAAGCAGATCCCATTAACACATCCAGTGTCTAGTTAACATCTACTTTTCCAGCTATACAAATGTCTGAATGACCATATCTCTGTTAGCATAGAAAGTTGTCTGAACATGTTAAAAGTTGTTTCCTGCACAGTTTGCTGCATTTTAAAAGCTGAAGTGATGGTAAAATGCATTTAAGCCACAGTAGACAGTGAAATTACATGAAAAAAGCCAGTTCAAAGCATCACACTCCCATTGCTCCTAATTTTATATATATATAAAAAAAAGTGTCATGTGAAATAATGTGTTACAATAAGTATTATCTGTATTACAATAATGCAACACACACACACACACACACCGATGATGGACAGATATGAGACTGTTATATTCACCTGCAGAAGGTCATCTCTCAGCACCTCGGTTTTCTCAGCCCTGTTGAAAGAGACAAATATGGAGCCAAAGATCAGAGAGAGCAAATGGAGACATTAAAAACCATCTTCAGCACACAACGCCACAAACATGCCAACAATACAATACAATCCTAGGATCATAGTTATAAGAGTAAACAGCTTTCACTTGACTCTGAATGAAATGGTGAAGGCATGCGTGGTATTTCTACATGTGTCACTCTCACAGAATGCAACAGGCATCGATTGTGCTAACTCAAGACGAAACAAGCCCAAACCAGTTGCAGAAAAACAGCTGATCAGTTTGAAGTGTGCAGGAAAAACACACAGCCCACAACTCACTTAATTCCACAATTAAACATTGTCACATACTAATTTGAGCTGTGCCGAAAAGCTTCTTGCTCACCATGTAATCATGTAATTGCTGGGTCATATCTTCACACACAGACACACACAAATAGGTGCAAGCTCTCTCAACATGTACGCACAAATGTACAGAGTCATCACCACTCATGCCTGTGGCTGTTTTCCAGAATAGACCTGTCAGAATCCTGTGCCCCATCCAAACACACACATTTCCTGTTGTGTCATCTATACCTGGTTTGTTGTGGCAACAGAAAAAGATGGGTGTGTTTGTGTGATGGAGGGTAGGACTTTCTAAATGGCCCTCTGATGTCTTACACACACACCAAATGAAGGCTCTGAGAAGAGGATGCAATGACATCACTCTGAAACTTCAAGGAAAGGTGTACTAAAACGCCAAAAATCACAACATCTGAAATAAGATACATTTCATCATATATAATCGCAATCTCCCATTTTTCTCCCCGTTTCACAGTCAAAGACTGATCATCTTTCTTCATTACTAGGCTTGAATCCTGCTGAGGCAGTAAGCCCAGCAAACGATCTCATCACTCACCCTATCAATATCTAACGAATACACCAACCACACACACCGATGTGCACATGTATTATATCTCTGCGCACAAATCCCCGAAGACCTCCTCCCTCGCTCTACCAGCACCAGCCCACACTATAGATTAAAATCGCACAGGGATCAATTAACCCGCTCCCACACGAGGTTATTACCTAATAGTGTTGTAAGATTCAGAAATAAGATCCTTGCCAGTTACACCCTCCACATCCAGGCTTACCTCACTAACACATGAAATACCCTCACTGTCGATTGAAAATACCTCAACACTTGCTGCAAGATTTATTATAATAAATCAGGATTATTCCTACAGTTATTAACTCCGATTTATTATTAAATCAGTGGTAGAATTCAGCGGTATTTGGCATTATCATTATTATTATTGCTGCAACTATTATTCTTCTTATTATTATAACTATCTAAAACTGCATGGCAATCTCCATTCCATGCTCTATTAGTCACTGTCTCTCTCAGCTCAACCAGCCAAGGCAGAAGATTGCCCCCCCCCAACAAATCTGGTTCTACTTTAGGTTTCGGACTTTTAAAAAGTTTTGTTGTTTTTTTTTTTGTTTTTTTTTTTTCTTGCCACTGTCATCATGTGCTTGCTTTTGGTTAGATTTGTTGGGCCGCTGTAAAATAATACACAGTATAGTGAGAGGGTTTAGACCTGCTGTATTTGAGTGCTGTCCAGTGTTCTCAATTGGTAATATATAAACGAAACTGAGTGTGCAGCGTAATGTCCTGTGCAAAGAGGAAACTTGCTGAAACCAGAGATGTATAAAAATTGACAGAAATAAATCACATGCATACGGCACTAACACAGACTGAGATGTCAAGGACAGAACTCGTAACTTTATCAGTTCACCAGAGATTGCAAAGCACTTTGTGATCCCATCTGCAGCCAGAATACCAACACACTCATCCTCACGATCGCATTGCACATTAGGCTGCACAGGCTCATCCCCGAAGGAAAAGGCATCCTGAGCAATCTTTAGATCCCTATCAATATTGAATTTGCATTGATTTGACTGGAGAAGCCTACAGCTTGGCTCTGAGCAGCAGCTATTGTTCCAAGAATAGACTTTCACAAAACTGGATTACAGACGCTGCAGCAAAACAACCGTAATTGCAATATTTTGTAAACTTTATGAATTTGTGCCTGTAAGAAAATTAACTGACCGTACACAAACTAAAACCATTCCCAAAGTATATTCATATATCATTACAGTTGGGGGCTTCCATGCCTCTGTTTTCATCCCAAATCAAAACTTTGATAACTATGTAAAATATAAATTTACTATCTCATACCACACAATAACTGCATGTAAATCAAGCTTTTTCCTCCTTATTAATCACATGCAAATCAAACTGCTTCCTGTTTAAAGAAGCAAACAAACAAAAAAAAAAAAACCCCTCTGTAACTGTGTGACATCCCCAGTTCCACCAACTGTGTTCCCATCAGCGATCATGGAAATGCTTATTCAACAGAAACCCTCCATGTCTGATCCTTCTTCTGTCAAACAGAAAAGGACACTGTCACGTCAAACACATTGTTGAACTGCATCATTTCACTTCAACCAATCAATTTTTCAAGGTTATACTGCTAAACTAGGCCATTTACTTTCTAACGCACACTTTTTGTTCAGTCATGCCGTGCAACAAATGGCACCAAAGTATTGGTGGTATGTTACCCTCTGTCCAGCAGTAATCCACGCTGGGTGTGTGCCTGCAAACACTTCAATCTATCAGTTTGCAAGCTGTCATTCTTTACTGCTCTTACACAACATATGGAGGAACATATGCAAGGAATCCAAGGCCAGTGCCTATGGAGCGTTGGCTGGGAAGTCATTTTGAAGAAACATTATGAGCGCATCTGCTGCAGACACCATTAGCACAGTATAAGTAGAGACATCTCAGGGGTGGCTTCCGACAGAGAATGGTTAACTACCTTCCAGTACCACCATTAATCAGGATAAACGTGTTTGTCTTCACATCCAAAATAATCAAAATAATCCTACACAGTTCTAAACAACACAGAGCAATGAACTGACTTACGGATGCTCTATGCTGAGAAAAAGTAATCAGTCTAACGTGAGAGGAAACAATCATATAGTTGCAGATTCAACTAACTTTTCTTTTTTTTTATGTTGGTTAAAACAAGTCAGCAACTTGAAATCCTATCCTAGTCTTTTTTTTATTTTATTTTTTCATATTATTTATTTCATAGATACCTATCAACCAAGAATAATGAATCAATAATGAAGAGTGAATTTAATTCAGGCATTCATTTAGCTCTATCACAGACTCACTCTGTCTAAATGGTGACTGCAGACAGATAGCCAGACAGGATTGGCCTTTTCACACAGACTGATGAAAACCCAAAGTCCTCACAATGGGCCTGTGTGTGCAGGTTTAGTTTCTGCATGACATCACTGGGTTGCAAACTGTGAGTTTACTTTCCTCAAAAAATTTCATAAACTCTCAGTTCCCGACCCTTCAGACACCGCCCACCGGACAATGGGAAAGGGCAACAAACACACTAATCTGATCAATCATGTTGTTAAACACACAATACGTGTCAACGACTCACACTAAACGTGCGTTATTAAAACACAAACAACACTCACCTTCCGACAGTCTGGTTGGCAAGTTGCCTCATGCGGTTGAACTGTTTCTTCATGTCTGAAGTTTCCTGTGTTTCCTCCTGCTGCGTAAAAGTGAGCGCTGTCGTTCATCCACCGCGGATCCAAAAAGTTGCGCTACGTCGCTGCCATTGTAGCAGACGGGGCCGATCTCTGTGTTCACTCCAGCTGGAGGCCTCTCCTCGGTCGGACCCGGTGACACAGCAGAGCGGCAGGAGTCAGTGAAAACGGCTCCAGACGCGCCGCAGAGTCTCCATCGCCGCTTCCTCCACTTCGGGTCCCGCTGGGCTGACGGCTCTCAGCGCAGCCGCCGTGGTAGGAAGAAGGAAGTGCCTTTACTTCCCCCACTGGGTGCTGCATGCTGACATGTGATACCTTAGCAGGAAAAAAAAAAAAAAAGCATTGACTCAGCTATTGGTCTGTCATGGTCATGTCAAAGTCATAGTTAATAAAAGCCAGAATAAAAACTAGCTTTTGATTTGGCTGAACTAAAATTAAACCAACATTATTTTACTTTAGACTTTACCCAACAAGCAAGCAAACAAACTCAAATGTAAAAAAAACAAAAAAAAAAAAAAAGGTAACATCAGAGCCAAAAAACATCATTTAGCATCTACCGTCAGTGACAACAGATAAGAAAAAGTTTTTAAACGCATTCAAGTTCATGAAGTGCAAGTTCAGACTTGACTAAATGTCTCCATGGAATGAGACTGATTGGAGATCAGTTCTTGACTAAACTCTGGCGATCACATTGTTGTCCGGAGAGATCTGATGCCACCTTGTGGCTGCTGCTCTGTCATGACACCCTCGTTAAGAGCCCACGTGAGACAAATCTTGATTTTATTCCCACCCTTCCTCTCTCTGCCTGACCACACAGATGGTTTAGGTTTCATCTACTGAGGCTCTGATATATCCACCAGATTAACTGCCCCCGAAACCAAATCGAAACAAAGAGGATTTCTTCCCTCTATTTTTCAGTCATTTTCTTTAATTACTCTTATTCTCTCTGTCCCACTTCCTCAGCTATCTAACTCCACTTTTGTTTCAGAAAATAGCAGTAAGAGATGTCTCAACATATCTGTCATGCACTACCAACACACTTAAAGTATGTTAAAATTACTGAGCCTTAGAGCCTCGAGGGTCATTGTGCCAAGAAAAAGGAAGTTTTTTTAAATTCATTATAGAATCCTGGATTGTCAATCATCAGTTAGATATAACCAACAGATCCACGTATGGTGGCTCGAAATAAATCAGAAGTTAAAGGGTGATACAATGATAAAACCGAAAAAGCACAAACTTTGTTTCATTTTACAAATTTATAGTTTAATGATAACGTGTGTATCAGCAGTGGGCCCATGTTTCTCATGTCAGTTGGTTGGAGCTGCTATGTCAAAGGTGAAGCTGTTACATTTGCATATCATTGAAACATCCATCTTCAACTCTCTTATGTGTACATGAAATTGAATCTCTTCTGAACTAAATGCCAGCAGGCTCTGACCTCCACGGATCATTATGCCAAGGCCCATTGGGCTGCTGCAGACTGATTTGTTTAACTTGTGTCAAAAAGCCTTTTGGCTGTGAAATGTGGATCCTGATACACACGCTCTTTTTCATACAACCTATAAAGCACATGATATGAGGGACATACATTTTTACATTTTTTTGTATTCCCTGTTTTATTGAAGAGCACAAGGACAGCACGCAATCTGTTTTCCAGCCAGGTGCATCAATGTCTGCAATTATATGTAAAGCTTTGGAATAGCAAATAGTCAACCTCATTAACTTTTAAAATGAGAACGACCCAAAAAAAAAAAAAAAAAAAGAAACTTGGCTAAAATTTGATTACTTAACATTTTAAACCACAAATGCGGCTCACCATTAAAAAGAGACCAAATGGCAACCTTTTCAAAGCCAGGAGACATCTCTGCTCCAGCTTTGTGTTCCTGGTACCCTGTCCCCAGTCTCTATAGCCAGCTCAGTGAATGCCTGTTCGGCAGTGGAGGGTATCATGCTGTTTCCATATTGTACCCCTGAGCCTCCCCTCAGCAGTGGCCCACATGGGAAAGCAGAGCAGGCAGTGGGATAAACCAATTACCCCCCAGTCTGGGTGGACTCCTGCGGGCGTACCATGCAGCGCCTCCCGCCTGAGCCCTCCTGGGCTCATTCCCCATGAGATCCTGCTGGAATTCCCAGAGATGAGAATTGTGTGGTCTCAAAGGCTCGAAAAGAGGCTATATTTTGCTTGGAAATTTGACATGGTGGCCCCTTGGGACAATACTGAGGGAGGAGACTTCAAACTGCGCTTCTGAAGGATGAAAAAAGTTTCTAGAAGCTTGATTTTTTTGGGGGGGCACTATTCACCAAGTGGTTTTTTTTGGCCTGTAACCGTGCTTCATGCATAGACACCTCTGGCTGCCTTTCATATTAGAATACGATTTTTTTACTTTTTTTTTTTTTTTTTACATTGTCACTAATATCATCTGTCTAAAATACTTTTTTTTGTGTTGTTGTTGTTATTTTTGTTGTTGCTTTTTTGTCCCTAAAACTTTTCTATAGAAATCCTGAAGTAGATGTTTCGTAGCTGAGGACACCAAGAGAGAAGAGATGCTGAGAAAACTATGGTAAGAATATGCCCACAAGAAGGCAACATGTGGAAGCAGTGTGGTCTCAGCTCTCCTCTGGGTCCCCGGATTCATGAGCCCTGATGGGTTTCTGGATGACAGCAGCCGTGACAATGGTCATTATGTCTGCTAGGGGGCCTTGTCGCTGCAGGACCATTGTGTGTGCCCCATTCACCACAGAGTCATTTACACTTTCATTGGCAGCTATTTAGTCCTCATAAAAAGTTCAACACACCAATTTGTGAGCGGTGCTCAGCCAAGGAGAAGTGTGGAATAGGCTCAGAAAGCTTTCACTTTAAAAGTCAATTAATTGTTCCTCTCCTCTGGGAGGGGCTGAGGGGGCGGATCCCCGGGCTTTGGGGCCTCACATCTGTCCATTCATCTTCTTGGGCCCTGATGTAGGGGCCACACAAAAGTTTGATTCAGTCTGCTCAGAGATTTGGCCAGCTAAGGAGATTTTCTATTTCATTTTATAGCAGGGTGATCCTATTACCATAAGAATCTGATTACAGGGCAAAGGAAGGTATGCCGAAGGAGAGGAAGTGAAACAAGCTTGTAGGACACTTCAGGTCTTAATGCTTTTCTCCTTATAAAATTGGAGATTATGCAGCATGTGATGAGAAAAGGGTGTGCAAGTTCATGCAAGCTTATAACAAACCACATAAGCGCAACGGTCTAAAACACCTGTTGCATTCTTGGGAGTTAGAGGACCTCATTGAGATTTTGATTCATTGTTGGTGAGCTCAGTTCACTGCATCATCACTTACATGAGCTAAATTTATTTTCCATGAAGATTTTTCACTTGAAAACAAACGTAAATGGAAACTTGTGCTTGATAATTCTGCAGGTCAAAACTACATCATTCTGATGGTTAATTAATGTAACATATAATAATTCCACCTATCTTACAAAAAATCTATCTTAAATTAAAAAAAAACAAACCCACCTTTTATTCTTCATGGAAGTTTGGTGGTGTTACAGCATTTAATCTCAATTAGACTACTGGCAGACCGATGATATATTCAGTCAGCGTCAAAAACCTAAATATCTACTGAATGCTGGTAGAAGAAAAATTTAATTATTACCAGAATTTTTAAATTTTATTCAAAGTCATCCTTTGAATAAAAAAATGTGCACGGAGAGGATTTATTCTATAATACATTCATACATAGTATAAATAGGCAAAACCCGGAGGATTTGAAACTTTAACATGCATTTGAATAAAAATGACTCCACAGTCATATATGTTCAAGCCTATTCACAAAGACAAAGTGGTGATTATAAATGGCAACTCTTCAGTCTGCCCTCCCTCCTCAGTTCAGAGGGCAACTGTCACGCAGAGCCAGCAAAGTGAACAACTGTTGATGTGGCGAGAAGCACAAAAAGGGAACAGCAACCCAACCCCTTCTTAGTCTCCCAGGACTGAGGGCAGTGATGGGAACGGGACAAAGGCTACAGCCCTTCCTGAGCCTCAGTGCAGGAGGCCCCTGCTGTTTGTCCCTGTTCTGCTCTTGCAAATGCGTTTTTCACCAGAAGTTCAGTGTTTTTCTCGCTGCTGGTGATACTGAACGCCACCTCGATGGCGCACCAAAACATTACAGAAATCCCACAGTGCCAGTGCAGGGGTGAGAATGCCTGCGGATAAAGTCTGCTGGGCTCAGTGCCGGCAAAACAACATGCTTCCTCAGTCTAGAGGGAAGTCACAGGAATTCTGACGTGCCGCCCGGGCAGTCTGGTAGACAGACAGGAAGTCTTTGTATCGTGGGGCACACCCTAACCAAGCTTCCCCAAAGTGCTCTGACCCTGTGAAGAGAAACTCTCCGTCCCCAGGCCTCACATGGCACTGTAGGAGTGTGTGGATGTGTCCATGCCAAAAGGGCTGCGATGTCCCTGCAGGCACCTGTCGCTCAAACGCTCCGCTGCGCTGCCAGTACACCTTCACTGCAGAGACCTCCACCAAAGATGTCTGACTGTCAGAGCTGTGGGAGACTTTCTTGATGTAGCCTCGGACCACTGAAAAAAGAGATGGCAGAGTTCCTTTACTATCCTTAAAGAAAACATGTTTTATGGATTCATGGTTTTCTCCTACAGTCGTGTGTCCCTGTGTACTGCTCTTGTGTTTCCCTCTTCCTTGAAACAAAAGCATGCAGATCAGTTTCTACTGATTCTTATCTAACACAGGCTCCCATTCTGCCCTTCAATCTGTCTGACCTTTGCTGACTGCAGCCAGCAAATTAGCTGCCTCTTGCTCCCTTAAAAGTATCAGTAACACATTGTACATTTTTACATCTCCATCCTTAAAGCCCTTACCCCGAGCCCCCTAACCTACACTTTCTTTCAAACATTATTTTTGCTGACATGTATGTAAAATCTGTAGAGGAACACACAAATGTAGCTGTGAAATAGATTTATATCTATTTTATGTATAAAAAAAAAAAAAGTAAAATGCAAATATATGAATTCCAATACTATGTACAACACGTGATATATCATAGAAAGAATTTGTTTCCGACCAATTCCCGTTCATATTTATTTTATGTTGCATATGACAACATTTGGGAAGTACAGGAAATCTCTTCCATATATTCTTTTTTACTATATTTTAGTAAGAACTTTGCTCTTTGGATGTGTTTTGTGTAACATTCACATGTTGGAGTAGAGTAAGGCACCTACCGAAGTCACTGTTGCAGATGGCCATCAGGAGTTCTGTATCATTGCAGGGTCGACAAGAGGCTGGGTGGGCAATCAGCAGAGAGAGGCAATTATTTATTTTGGATAGCACAGAGAAATAAATGATAAATGATGGAAACATCATCATGCCGAACAGGCATGTAAGACATAGGCGTCTAAATTTTTCTACTTCTCCCTGTTAATCAAACCATCCGTGACCCAAATGGCACTGTTTAATAGCTGCTTGTCTTTCTCGCTCTGTGGCACTTCACTGACCTAAACCGTCTCATACATATCAGCTCCATTCATGTCCCTCCTCGCGTCACAGAGTGAAGAAACCAAGGTTCAGGAGAAGGAATGCTGCTCCTATGTGTGTGCTGCTTTGTGCCCACCCCAACGCCTGCAGATCAAAAAACCCCTTCTAGTGTTGACCCTGTGTTTGACTCCTATTATAGCTATAATTGAATGACACCATGCCAACGCAGGAGACTACGGGAGTCAAACACTCTCCCAGATTGGTAACACAGAAAAGATGAACCAGCAGCTGTCTATTATGGACACAGAATGACATCACCACTGTTGGTCGGGCCCTCACACATAGATAAATGCTAATAAATACACATGCACAATGATGAGGCATTTGAGGAATCTGCAAAGTATTTGCAGTCTCAATTCAGGCCTCTTGGTGCCGTGCCCTCCAGCCGCCCTGAGGTCTGCTCTGCCCCCTCTCCCTCCTCCTGCTTTGTTCTCCGATAGAAACCAGACAACCGGACAAAACGCTGGACTGACCAGCAGCTGCATGCTCCAGTCGGCTAAATTAATTAAATGACCAGGATTTTTTTTTTTTTTCTCAACTCGAAATTAAGATTATTCAGTTAACATCCTTATATCTATAATTTGAAATGCCAGCAAATGGTCACTGGCTGATTTTTTTTTTTTTTTTTTTTTTTATAAAAGCAGTATTACAATTTGTGTAACTTTTGTTACTTTTTCCAAAACTCACGACTTTCTAAATATGGCATACAGCATCTTCAAAGACTTATAAATCAGTTATAAGACATTATTTAGAACACATTTTTGTTGTGAGGATGGGAAAAATCCCTCTTTTTGATTTCTGCCCTTTCCCTTTGATGATGAGGCAGTTATAAAATTATAAAAGGTGATTTTTCTGTAATACTTGAGGTATAAACAGAGTTTGATATGGTCCAGTCACATCTCACACCTTGTAATGCACAGATTTGGCTGTAAATTAACCAGCTAGTTACTAACTACTCTCGGCAACTTGCTTATTTCAATTTTATACAATTTTACCCTTCTACTCCACCACGTGTGGCACAAGATTGTTTTTGTCATTTTGTGATATATGCTGTTATCCGGTTAAGTCTTCCATTCCTTGTTGCTTACAAACCATGTACCAGTCTGACATAAAGTATGTAATTGCATATCATTAAGTCATTAGTTGGCCTAACTCCACCAAGGAGGTTTTCATCAGTGTGTGTGTGTGTGTGTGTGTGTGTGTGTGTGTGTGTGTGTGTGTGTGTGTGTGTGTGTGTTTGTTTGTCAGCAGGAGGAAGACTAAGGGTGAACATCAGAGGAAGCCATTGAATTTTTGGAGCAGACCCGGATCACCTTCTGTGAGTTGATCTTTTTCTGGGGTTTGCTTGAGGCCTTTCTCAGACGTTGGGCTTGGTGGTCAGAGCACTTTGGTGACCTAGTTACTAAATCCTTTACATCGGTACCAAATGTGGCGCACTGAAGCATCTATGAAAGACTTGATCTGGATTATAATGTGGACTCACTCTGCAGCCCGCTGAGGCCCAGGCTGGGGGCAGCACTCCTGTTCCCCAGAAGCTCATATCTGAAGCCCATCGTCCGTCTGCCCCAGTGTCCATCGGTCTGCGGGCTGGCCTGGAGGTAGATTGCGGGTCTGTGCGGTCCATCCGCCCGGAAACAGAAGACCTGCTGTGGCCGCTCGCCGTCTGTCTCCAGCAGCTCCAGCACTCCGGCCCGCTCGATGAAGACGCTGGCTCCGCGGAAGGAGGGAGCTGCCTTGATGCAGACGGTGGTGCGCAGGTTGGAGGACATGTTGGGCTCCAGAACCACCCTGACAGCCTGGCCCGGGTAGACCCACCTCACCCAGCCCTCTGCACAGCGCAGCCGCACCTGGAGCACAATCCTGGAGTCCACAGCAGCCGCAAAACCGCTGGATTTGGAGGGAAAGGCGAGTGGTTTGAATTTAACACTCCTTCTAGTCTATGTCACATTTTCACTGACTGCTACTGAAGCTATAATACATCATTTACTAATGTCCCAGAATCAGCTGCAATACACTTACAAATGATTATTAGGGTGTAAAAATCATCAAATGAGCGATCCATTGTACTCATCCGTAATAGTTGTTCATGTTGGTAAACTGCTTTCTCACTTTTTAATAAGCTAAGTAACCGATAAGGACGTTCAATCGTTCAAGCCTTTGCTGTTAAATTAATCAGTAAACGGGAATTTCACAATTCACAGCAGCCCACACTTTTTGTTCTTAAGGAAGTCCTTAAATTCGTCAATAGAATACACAAATCCTTAAAGAAACAATTGTAAAGCCCTTTGCTTCGAATGGCCAACACGCTCTTCAGCCGGTTTCCTTTCCCCTTTTTTCTCTGTTCAAAAATGCATCAACATGCCCAGCAAAATGTAAAAGAAAAAAGAAAAAGAAAAAAGAAACGTCTCTCACCTTCCGGTCCAGTTGCACTGGTCAGCTGCACAGATCTGTAACTGAAGAGCCAGAAAATATAGCAAAACAGTCACACTTGGCAACATCTCAACCAGACAGAGAGAAAAGTGCAGAAAGAAGTGGAGGACAGCACATGGCTGCACAGAGACACGATGGACCTGCGAGGTATCTGGTGGCTTGAAGCGCTCTGATGCACCAAGTGTGGTCCAGCTTCACTACACTCTCTCTCTCTCTCTCTCTCTCTCTCTCTCTCTCTCTCAGACACACACACACACACACACACACACACACTCTCTCTCACTTTGTCTCTCAGTCTCTAATTAGAGCTGATCCAGTTGTTGGGGACTGCTGGCCTCTGCGGGTCTTTGTCTTTTCTCTCTAAAGAGACAATGAGGTTGAAAGGCTCCAGCCATCTGTTTACATCAGTACGCCTGTTTGCACATTAATTCATCCACTTTAAAGGTCTCTCAGCAGTTTATCATTTCCTTTATCATGTTCCCTGAGTTGTGCCAACATATTAAATCCTCTTAAACGGTTGCTTTATAAAATAATAATAATAATAATAATAATAATAAATATTAGTCATAACAATGTGACTAATAGAGCCACTCAATCCTGACGAGGATATTCCACAAAGGCCAAGTTAAAATAAAAACATAGGAAATAATAAAAGGGGTGGATGCTTTTCAAAGTAGGGTGTCTCTGTGTTTGGGCTGCATCTAGTGGCGGGATGGCGCAGCGCTCAGTTGCCTCACATCTGGAAGGCAAAATGAAATGTGCAGTCTGCTGGAGGCTTCCTGAGCCAAAAGGAACCCACAGCTGCATTCAACAGCCGCTAATGAAGTCCATAAACACAAACTGGAATGCCTTACCAGCTTTCATCAACGATTAATCCTTTAAGGATGAGTAGGTTCTCTTCTTTTCAACCTGCAAGCCCCCCCGTCCCCCAAACAAAACAAAACAAAACAAACAAACAAACAAAAAAAAACTAAAAACGACAACAACAAACAAACAAAACAAAAATGAATTTGGCACCGTTTCAAGGTTTAGCTGGTGGCGACATCTTGTGGAGCTGAAGTCTGGGGGGCTTCTCCCCGGGACTGAGCTCAGGCCCCCGGGGCATCTTCACATCAAAGCCCTGTGGTTTATGATGGGTGCGCTATGTCGTTGAGTAAAATTACACTCATATGGAAAGATCGGCCAGATGTTGTCTCAGCTGCAGGAAAAGCCTTCACCGCTCACCTCACTAAATCTTAAAGTCTGAACGAGATCTTCACTATAACCACGTTTGCCACCGCTAATTTGGAAAATTCCCAGAAGGGTGACAGATAGTATAATAGACAATAAGTGTCTTTTTCATATGTAATTTTGCGACAAATAACAATAACTAGCTTGCGCTTCGTTTTCACTAAACTACAAAATCGGGATCAGATACACGCCTTTAACACTCCTCACATTCAGACTGACCAATAAGTGAGCCTTAGACCAGACGGACTTCTTTGAACCACAGGAGAACCGGATGGTCAGACTGGGCCATGTGTCCCAGAGAGACAAAATGAAGTGATATGAATGGGAGCTTTGTGTCTGAGAGGAGACAGCGGCCTCTCATTGGCACAGTGCCGCCCGGATCCTTCATATAGCCTCAGAGGCCATAAGGGAGCAAGGTGATGCAGATAATCCAGGGCCTAGTGTCAAAGTTCAAGGTCTACTTGATGTAAAATTATTCTAAAGTGGCGCATTTCATCTGGAAGGGAAGATATACAAAAGGGGTCAGTGGAGGGGACGCTTCTGCAGTCAAATGTCACGATGTTATTCTATAATTTTCATTTCCTTTGACTAAACGAGTTAGCTGTGAAAATAAAGTTAGTCTGCCATGACTCACTTTAAGGTCGAACTCGAGTCCTTCCCAACGTAATTTGACCGACTACAGTAAACACACGGGTGTTGATGAAGATGACAACATGTAGTTTTCTTGTAATTCGGACAACTGACACAATATTTTCTTTCTCTTGAAATGTTGTTTGTAACTTATTATTATTATTGTTATTATTATTAGGCTAAAAATATGGACAATCTAATGAATATAAAAAGAACATTAACTCCACACATTTCATCTCTCACGTGTACCTTTTTAAGAAATAATGAATACGACCTGCTCAGAATTGATCAGACATTTCTTTTGAACGTGACCATTACAAAAAAACAACTATAAAACATTACATATATATTCTAATTAACCAAATTTACATTGTTTACGACTTAGATTATAACCTTGGAGACAACAATAGTTTGTGAAGCCCATCCATAATTTATTTTCTAAATATAAATTGTTAAATTTCCTATTGTCAAATATCCATAATATTTTATTAATTCGATTATTTGACACAGTCCTGTTTGCCTAAAAACATTAGTCTACGTGAATAAATGTAAAAAAAAAAGAAAAGAAAAAAGAAAAAGTTACATATAAAACTCCTGTTTAAATCAGAACATTATAGACACTTCACGGAAGCAGACATGGCAGGAAATTAAACTTAAATTAATTGTTAATTTAGGACTTCATAACTTTGGAAAACACTGTAACAGACTATAACTGAGTGCGCCTGTTATTGTGACATGGAAGCAAAGTTTAATAGTAAATAGTAAAGAAAAAAAAATCACGCTTGCCGTTACGTTAAAATGCCGAGTGTAACAAAAAATACCCTTTAAAATTGCAATGTCAGTTTCCTTTTTTTTTATTATTATTATTATTTTTGAGCAGCGTATTAAATATTTGTTTGTACACTTTTGAAAGTTACATAGAAAAAATATAGTATTACAGTAGGCTTGTTAGTTAGTAGCTTGTTAAAAGAATTATTTGGGCTTATATCAGCCTCCTCTCAACTAAACACATACGCACATACTCATCTTTTATCTCTGAAGAAGCCTTTGTCCGTGCTGCTCTCTCTGATGGTGACTGTCAAGAAGTTCATGGTAACATCAGTCACGGTCACAGAGTCCAGATTGGAGAAACTGGGGGTCCAGGACGAGGCTGATCGCGGTGATGTATCGTGGAAGGGCTCGGCAGCTGGCTGTTCTCGGGGCGAACAGCACTGTCTCACCTGGTGGCTCCGGTGCTCTGCTGAGGGCTTCAGCCTCCCGCTCTGAGGCCCAGACATCCTGCTCAGAAAATGAGTCCTGTGCCCCATCTGCTCGTTTTTACGCGCATCCGGACTGAACGCGCAGGTATAAGACAAGCCCGCCCCCCCAAAGTGTCTCTGCTCGCTGCTGGATTTGGGTGTTATCGTGGTCTCCTCCTGAAACCTCTTGGTCAGCTGGAGGAGGCTGTGGTCTGACGTCTCCCCGTGGTGATGTGGGCGGCGGGTCATTTTGGTCGGACCGTGTGAGACCGGCTCCTCTAGGAACCTGCTCCGCTTCAGGTCCGGCTCTGCTGAGCTGCAGGCGTCTTCTTGGTCGTAAAGCAAATGCAGCTTCGGTTTGCGTCCTCTCTTCTTGGGGAAGCCGACAGATTCTTGCAGCGCCAGAGCTGCTGGTGGACTCGGCCTGGGCCTCCTCTCCGGCTCTGGTGGTCGCACATGAACACTCTCTCCTCTGTTGACCGCGCTCGGTGGGAAGATTGTGGGAACCACGGTGCGTAAACCCTCCCGGGCCCTCGGTGTTATGACAGGCTCCGGGATGGGATAGGAAACCTGGATCCCTCTGGGAGCCTCTCTTCTAAATTCATACGTCTTTTCTTTGGCTTTGGCTTTGGCCTGAGGACAGAACAAATAAGGTTTATGAAAGGAGGTTTCCCAGAAGCCTCCTGAGGAAATTTAAAGGTTTAAGAGAGGCAGCTGTTTGGTTACACTGGACGCTGAAGGCCTCGTGCTAAAGTTGTTGTTGTTTTTTTTTTTTTTCCAATAATTCAAGGCAATGAAGGAGAAAATAAGTCAGACACGTAAAAACTACTAAAATGAGTAAGGACTCTAACTTGACAATCACCAAAAGTGTGTGGTAAATTGCAGATTTTCTTGTCATCTCCCCTGCCCCACCGTGACGTGACGATTTCACATACCTCTACTCTGAGGTGTGAGGAGGATGTTAGAATTGTTCTTCCACTCGCCTTTAAGTGAGCTGAACACTCAGCTCATCGCTTTCAAAATGAGTAACAACTTAGCTGTCATAACGTGGACATGATTAATCATCTCAATAATTTCTGACACATCTCAGATAAGGGGGAAGATCACAAAGTCCATTCACCTTCATGAGGAAAGTCTCGGGTTTGGGTCCCCTCTTTTTCGGTCCGAACAGCTCCCTTTCGCGCTCTCTGAGGAAGAAAATCATTTGAAGAATCTCCATCAGCCACACATGAACGAAATATTTCTTATTCAGAGTAATTTCGCATTCTTCTTCTTATTTTTTCCCCACATAATGGCCCAACTCTGTCACCGGGACGCGACATTAAGATCAGATTGATCAGTAAGTGTTTTTAGTAAAACTAGAAGTTTAATTTAAAAGTAAAAAAAAAGTGCCAGAATAAAGCGGACAACTTGCAAAACTGCCGCACAACTTGCACCCACTTCAGACCAAACAGACCACCCCCTCTCCTGCCATCACTTCTTTTACGAAAAGTGAAGATTTAAAATATCCAAATCCGGACCTAGTGTCTTATCGCTGTGGATATTTTGTTGGTGAGGAGAGCGCGGTGCCGTTTCGTTGAAGGCGGACAGAGGCCTACTGCTGCGCTGTCAAAGCCTCACCTCTCCTCGAAGGCGGTGAAGAGTCGTGCATCCAGAATGTTTTCCTCCGGCTCCCAAGTGCTGTACCTGTGTCACAACAACAGAGACGAGAGCTGTTTGCCCACCTACACACGTCGACGGGCGCACACACCATGTTGAACACTTTTTTTTATCAAAACAATTCTTCTGCGTACGCTGCAATTACAGACTACGTAGCCGACAGTGACGCATGGTGAGCCCAGCCATTGCTAAAGCTACGGGGAGGACTTGAACGCATCCCAGCGGGCTGAAGCCTGGACGTTTAAAAGCCCCTTAAAAGGCGCGCGACAGCCACGACAGACCGCACACACACCAGATGAAAATTATTGTTTTTTTTTTTTTTTTTAATTTATCCAGAAGATGAGTAGCCACTGGTTTTGGGCTGCAGTTGTGTGAGCGTCCAGGATGGAGCGCTGTCTTCCCCGGGCTCGGATATTATATACTCACTTCTGAGACCAACCCTTCCATTTCACCAGATATTCCCAACGACCCTGCAAAAGAGAGATCCGTCAAATATTCAGGTTATCAGAGTGTCGCTCTCTCTGTCGGCGCTGTAACAAACAAATGGTTGCGTAATAGGTGTAGAAACAGCCAGCGGGGGAAAAAGCGGCGAGTACCCGTCTGATCCGCCGTTTAATGATGGACTCGGCTGCGAAGACGCTCTCTCCGACGGCCGAGAGCTCCATGATTCACCATGCACCTCCGCTTATTTCTGCCCCTTTTATTATTTTTGGCTTCCCCAGCGTCCTCTCCGGGTTGTTTAATTTCGCACATCCCATAATACGCAATCTGGGGAGGACGTCATCACGTCTTTTTCTGTTGCCAGGCGCCGCAGTCGGTAGGACGGATCGCGGCGGAGCACATTGGCTCGGTTGTTGCTACGTGCTCCGGGTCTGTGAGTGAGGGGGAGGAGCCCCGCTGCTCCGGCTGCTCTGCAGGAATCTCTGGCACAGCGGACCAGGGCGAAGCCAGAGGTTCCCGGAGCGGAGCCACGGACCCCGGAGGTCCCAGAGGGGGGGTCCACAGAGTCCAGAATGGGAGGAAACAATGCCAGTTCAATTTCACCAGCTTTCAAACGACAGAGAAGGCTGATGCAGTTGAATAAAATGTCAGAGCCCCTTTACACAGATCATCTGTGAATGAGTCTTTATATATGAAACACGAATAACTCAACAGCACATTTCAAACTAGTGTCTTAACAAATAAATATTTCTCTGTTTTGTTTTGTTTTTTTCAAAATTGTGGCAGAAATGATGAGGTGTGTTACCCACTTGAGGTTAAATAAATAAATAAATAAATAAAAACAACTACAACTTTCCAAAGGTTTTTGTGAATTACCCCTCAGATAAACCCCGACAGTAGGTCAATGCTGACTATTCAAAACATTTTCTTTAATGCAGTCTACGACAGCACAGAATAATTTACGCTTTCACCTTCAGGTCCCGAAATGAAAGTCACGCATGAGCAGTCAGGCAACATTATGCGCAACTGGACTGTGTGCAGGTGGATGCAGGTGGATAAAGTCTACCTGCACACCAGCGCAGTTTGATCACGACAGAGAGCAGTGAGAAAGACTTGGGCAGTTTGAAACATTTCTTCAGACCGTTGGTCGTCAGGATTACACTGACTTTTTATTACCGCACATGCTCATTCTGCTGCTCCCAAAATATATTAAAAAAATCCATCTAAAGTACAGACTAATATTATGCACAAAAATGAATTAATTTGCTGTCGAATTAAATGCCCCAAATACCAATTCTGGTCCGGAAAAAATCGTCTACATATTCATCCCTTCACTCAAACGCCTGTTGTGTCCTCGAACAGTTTTAACTGAGACAGACCAAAGGCGGTTTGGGATTTATCAAATTTGAGTCCAAGTGAGATATAAATGTTGAAAAAAGAAAACGAAAAGGAGAGAGAGTTTAAGAATAAATTTATTGGACTTCATCCATTTTGTGTAGCAACAAAATCATTAGATACAATTTAATTTTTTAATTCTTTCTGGTTTATGAGAAACAAAAAACACGGTAAGATCTTTCATCAGTATATGAGCATGTTAATTGCACGTTTCATTTAAAAAACATACTGGGACAAGGTTTTTAAATCAAACATTTTCTTTCTTTGAACATAATGATAAAAGCTTTTTTTTTTTTTTTTTGGGGGGGGGACAAAAACGTGTCCCTTATTCCTCAGTGACCAGCATCTTCAAATTATTTATACGCCATTAAATTTTCTGTATATGATGTTACATACAAAATAACATAATATTAAAATTAATTATTGTTTTTTTATATCATGACTGAGAGCGTTGAATTCAAATGAACATATATTTGTATTTGTCCTTCAAACGATGATGTGATTAGATAATAATAATAATGATAACGATAATAATAATATTGAGGTAATCATTTGGAATAAGTTGAGATCAACGACCACTTTTAGGAATTGCTATAATAAGGAGAATAGAGGTGCAGTACGGAGATTTATCTTTTTTTCTGTCGTTTTCTGTAGCTTTACATGCATTTTTCCACATCCATAATTTGTATATCTTAAATAATGTCCTAAATGAAGCTCAAATTAAATAATAATATGATTATATTCAGCATCCGCTCTCCCAATCCGAGAGTTGAACATATTCCACTGTGAAAAGTGATTTCTTCATATATATCTATAGATATCTATATAGATACCTATAGATATATATACTGCGCCGGAATTAATATACTATTTTCATTTTCAGATTCTGGCCCTGATTTTCTTGATATCTAAAATGAGAACGAGCGTAAATCGATCAGGCTTGTGGGTTTATTCCCTTAATGAATGAAGCAGGTCAAAGATTCCGCCCCGTCCTCCCACAGTCATCCTTTTAGTCACTTTTTGAAGAAAATTGGCATTAAGACAGAAATCTTCAGCATTGTGAGACACCAGTTCAAACTTAATATCACTGAAAAATTATGCCTGCAATTGCATTTTCTTTAATTAAGCCCCAGCCCTATTAATGTTGACTCATATAAACCAGATCCAACATTTGTCAGGTGAGCAGACGGGCTAGTCTGACTGAACTGTAATTATCTTCAGTTCAGATTTGTTTTATTTTATTTTTTTTGCGCTTTAGCTGGAATCAGCAGGGAAGCAGTGAGTCTGTGTGTCCTGTGGGGGAGAGGTGCTGCAGCACCCAGTCCGTCTGTCTGTCCTCTCGATCATGTAAAAGAACTTCAGGGATGCTCACTGCTGATTGTTTTGTTTGGTGTTTTCTGTGTTGTTGTTTTTTCCCTCCTGCTTGCTGTTTAAATGTCTGTGGAGCAGACAAAGGCGGGCGCGCCGCGGACAAAAGATGCGTTGTGGCTGCTGTCGAAATATGAACCACCATTTTGATAGTCATAGCTTGTAGACCGACATTTCCTGATGGTGCAATAATGGCTATAGCCTGCTTGGTTTCTGGAGAGAGAGAGATAGAGAGAGAGAGAGAGAGACAGAGAGAGAGAGAGAGAGAGAGAGGCTGGTGCGTGCTGAGAGGTTGCTGCTGCTGCTGCTGCTGCTGCGGTTCTCTCCATATTTGGCCGTCGGTCGATGAATAGTGAGTCTGCAGGAGCCGCAATGGCGACAGCCGTACATGAATAAACAGAGCTGGCTCTGTGAGAACATTATTGGCTCTCTGGTTTCTGAGCAACTGCTGCACACAGCCCGCTCCTCTCTGTCCTACTTACACCGGGCGACATTTTATGCTGAAGGTCGCTGGAAAACCGCAGGCGAGAAACTGAAGCCGCGCAGCTCTGACCTGCAGCTCCGCCGTTCAGAGCATGCTTTGGATTAGAGAGCATCTTTTTTTTTTTCTTCTTTTCTTTTTCTTTTTTCGCAGCCAAACACAGAACACCTCAACACAGACCAACAATTCACCCAACACACATGGGGACTTTAGGTTAGACCTATTTTCTGCGGTATTCTTTTTACTTATTATTTAATACATTCACTGGTTGATGAAATGAAAGTACAACTCTGCTCTTTGGAACAACACGAAGGTTCATTAACTAAAGATTTTGGCCATTTCTATTTTTAATCATTGAATGACTGATGGGTGGATTTTCTCAGGCCTCCGCAGGGTCACACACCCGGCTCTAAATGTTCCTGTGCGGCAGCGCTGCAGGCTGCTGAGGGGGAACGATGATAAAGGGGGAATGTGAAACATCACACTTGGTCTATAAATATGTTCCCCAGCTCAACGATGTTTCAGTTTCCTTCTGATGCAAGACTGATCCCCCCCCCCCCTCTTTCACTCTGTCTCACAAACACACACACACACACACACACACTCACAAACAGACATACCTCACTTGGTTGTAAGCCAATTGAGGCCTATAGAGATAGCCTGCACGGAGTGAGGTGTTCAAGGGCACTGAAATTCCGAAACTGATATAACCAGTAATGCAGTTATAAAATGTGCTGTGTCATGTTGCCACCATCCCCTCTGAAAGTGTTTAAATGAATCGACTGGTTGTTATATATTTTATTTTGTTCTTAAGGACAACACAAGGTCATAGGTCCGAATGAAACTATATAGTGTGTTATTGTTTATTCTTTATTTTTAAAAAGTCATTCTGATGACAAAGAAGCAAATCACATTTTTGGGAGGAATGTAAGTCGATAAACCTGAATTAAATCTATGTTCTCAGCAGATTGAAACAGGGGCATTTCCACCTTACCGGCATTTGTTGGTGAAAAATGCAAGAGGTCAAGAATGAATCAAACAAATTGAGGTATTCATTGAGATTTTAGCCTTGATCCATGAGATCTAAACAGATTTCAGTTCTGGAATACTCTTCTGTTTTATTTTTGTTTGTTTGTTTGTTTTTGCTGTTGTTTGTGTTTGTTTGCTTGCTTGTTCGCTTGTTTGTTTTTTTATGTCGTCCCAGTAGTGATCATAGTAGTGGCCTACGAAATTTGGATTTGAACGTAAATTTCTGTGGTCCTAATGCTGATTTATGCCCTTTAGGGCTAGATAGCACAAGTTAGCAATGGACTAAAACATCAAACTTTAAAGAGCAGATTTGCAGTGAAACTGATGGAAAATCTACGGAATTGCTTCTTTTGTTTGACTGTGTTTATTCTTTTTTCATTAGAGCCGTCTATTCTGCAATTTTGCAGAGACCTGAAGTCAAATTAGCACCAAAACTGAAACAGTGATCAGTGATCATCTCAATAGATGAACGTTCGTTGTTTCTTTTTCCCTTTTCGTCTTTTAGAAGTTGTTGCATTTTTGTGTGAACACATTTTGAAGAGCAACTAAACCAAAGAAGCACTACGCACACATTCCAGGGCCTTTTTTGTCAGTCAAAACATACAACTACAACTTGAGGCAATCAGCGATTTGCCTTTAAGACTGGAACCTTCCCCCTGCATTTGACTATGTCATGAATGGTTAGTATTTAAGGCTCACCCATAAAAGTTGTGAGCTGTGGTGCAATGTGTATTTGCAGCTTTGCATATGTATCTGGAGATTTGTGTGTCTGGTCTTATCTATTAAAATGACACAGTATGTCATTAACAGAGAGAAATACAGTGGCGTGGTGACACAGAGCTGCATCCTCTTTTACAGCTTTCTCATTGTACAAAGCTGCATTGCAGACACACACACACACACACACACACACACACACATATATATATATATATATATATATATATATATAAATAATTTAAGCCCCTGCACAGTCAAATACATACCTCCCTTGAAGCCTTTTTCCTTTACAGACTAACAATCACATAATGCCCTTCCCTTTTCTTCCTCTTGTCATTTTGTATGTTTACATTCCTGTTTGGGGTTGAGCTGCAATAGAAAAATAATGCACGAATAAAGTTTTAAGAATGCAAGTGATCCAGTGCAGTTTTGCAATACAGAGGGTCCTTTGTGTGGGATCGTTTGTGATTATGCAACATGATCTGTTTTGCTATTCACGGTTCACAACCAAGTTAGTGTTTCTAGTGCTTAATGTTCCATTCTTCCGCTGCATGGGCAGAGGGGCTTCAGAGGAACTGCAGGATGCAAACAGTGATACATAAATCTTTTACTACAGCCCAGGAAAAAAAACAAAACAAAACAAAACATAAATCAGAAATTCAATAAATCAACTCAAAAAAACGTCACGTTTGTCCCCACCCAGTGTCAAGGCAGAAAAATATCAGAGGTCAAATCTCTTTCTTTATTGTGAAACATACCATCCAATGAGCTGTGCCACAGAAATAAGTCAACCAGCTCCTGGTAGAACATATTTTATAACAATCATTTTCAACCAAGTGCAACAGAGAGTTAGAAAAAAAAAGAGAGAGAACAAGCTGTTCTATGGACTCACTTGCAGCTTCTAATGCAGACAGCTTCTTGTCACGGTTTTGAAAAACAAATTAAATGTCAATAAATATGCACTCTTCATTTTTGTTATTTTAGCCTCTCAGCATTCTCACTGGTTTTGCATTTGCTGTGCATAGAAGGCAATTTTGACTCAAATGTAGGTTACCGCCAACAGCTTTGACATTTGAATTTTCAGCAGCATATTCTTAACAGCTTGCACTCACTGGATTGCATGTAACAGCAACTCACATTGAATCTGTGTAACATACTAACTAATCACCCTGGAAGCTTTTCCTAAAACATAGCAGTCACATGTCTTCTTCAGATCACATGATGAGGTTCAATAGCAAAATGAGATGAATATCATTTCATGTGTTCGACATTGCAAGGAAAATACCAACAAGAGTAGCAGATATTTTAAAGTAAGTCCAGCAACATGTGAGATCAACAAGGTAATAAATCCTACCTTATTGTGGTAATAATCAATGTGTCACCTAGACAGAAAATCTAGTGTTTGATAAATGACACCATTTTCTTAATTGATCTGACCTTTGAGAAAGCGAGTCAGATTTTGTTCCATAAACAGTTGTCTATGTGGAATGTGCAGTATGGTAACAGACTAGACGGACGCATTGACGACTTTACTGCATCTCAATGGAAAAACAAAATCCAAAGGCAAAAGAAAAGCCATTGAGCTATTGTTTAAGGGTTGTTGTCATACTTGGTGTGCCAAAGAGGACAGTGTTTACATTCTGTTCAGGCACGCCTGCTTTTGAAATCTGCAACTCATGGCTCATTACTTTAATTTTTCCATGACCAGTGCATGTAGTAAAATATGCCAAGTCAGAGTGAGTGAACGTGTTTGAAGTAAAAGAAAAAAAAAAAAAAATCACTGAAATAAGACTTAAAGAAGCCATCTCCATTAATCGGGGCACATGACACAGATGCACATATAAAATGTATTAAGTGCTTTCAATTTGATCTTAGATCACCATAGACTCCTCAAGTTTCTCTCTACCTTCTATTGGACCAAAATAAGAGATATTATTCATACAAAATACATATAAACCTTCATACATCTCAGGTTATAAGTTTGGTACAGGTATGAACCAACAGCAAAGGTATCCTACTGAGCTCTGTAGGACAGATAAACAGTTTTTTGTTGTTTTTTTTTTTTCCTGTGGAATAAATCCACATGAATGCATTCACTCAAATCCTCGAGGGCACTTTCTTGGCTACAACATCACAGAGGAGTTACGGTATAAAACATTATAAGAAACATATTGAATTTGAATGATAAATTATAAATTTCCATATATACAAACTTCTGATGTTTTTACATGTGTACATATTGACAGGATCAACCAATTGGTCACCGGTGGTCCCATTTTTAAGAGTTCTTTAAAACGAAACATATTCCTTGAAGGTGACAGTGAGACTGTTCGTTGTGATATCAGTAATGATGATATTTCCCATAAAAGGGGAGATTTTCTCTACAGGTTCTTCTTTAGATTTCTCTGTTGATTCCTGTGTGTCCTCTGTTACAGGAGGAGAATCACTGACAGCGGGCTCCGGCTCAGGAACCAACTCTGGCTGTATTTCTGGCTCCACCTGCCTTTTAGTCTTTGGGCAGCTCAGATCCATCGGCTCATCTTGGCTGCCAGCGACCATAGCCTCATAGGTGCACGTGCTGTTGAGGCGTCGGCCACTACACTGGAGGTCCATGGGTTTGTCCTGAGGTGGTGTGATGACTGTGCTGGGCACGCTGAAGCTTCTGGAGGTTATGTATGTTTTAGAAACATTCCTGTCCTCCATAGGATCTGATAGCTTTCGCTTGCGGTCGTTGGGAAAGGAAGGGATCCTGATCTGGTCAACAGCTGTAGGGGTTGGGATGTTAGTATCCACCGCCCAGGACATCGGGGGTGAGCTGGCTGTCAGCTGTAGTGGTAGATCGTCTGGCAAATCAGCCTGACCCCGAGCTACTTCAGTGTTGTATTCCTCTGCTGTGCTTGGCGATGGTTTGGAGAAGTTCCTGTCCTTTGGGGAACATTTTATCGGATGCTCTGCAGCAGGGAGCGAGCTGCCGTTACAGATCTCTTTGGGGATACCGTTCTCTGGGTGCTCCACCATTTTGGTTCTATGTGCTGGATTATTCTCCAATGGTTTGGTGTTTTGTGGTTTGTCTTCACTTGATGACTCCCCATGTTTACCCTTTGCTCCATGAACCTTGTTACTATCCATATATTTGCTCATGACAATGACAATACGTCCGTTCTTGTTTTTGTTTTTGATTATCTTCATTTTGCTGCTACTCGAGCTTGGCAGCATTGCATCTTTAGGATTGGGTTTAAGAGCATGTTCGCTCTCAGCCTCTTTGACGGCTGGTTTCCTCACCTCAACGGCCAATTCTTTCACTTTGTTCAAGCATCCTGTGTCTTTGTCACGAACCCATTTCTGCTGCAGCGCAAGTGGTGAGTTCCAGCCAGGGTTTGGTGGTTTACAGGATGATTCCTGAACTTTGACAACCTCTTTGAGCCTCGAGGCTTGCGTGTCAAACATATTAGGGTCAGGCTCATAGTGGTGGTGCTTCTTGCTGTTTAGCTGGTAGATGAACTTCTTTTTGCTGTTGGTTAGCTGGTCAGGCAGGACCTCCTGGCCGTTCGGCTGGTACTGATGGTGCTTCTTGCTGTTCAGCTGGTATTGCTGTGGCTGGGAGCGCTGGACCTGGATAGGATCTGACTTGGGGCTGTTCTCGGTATCCTGACATGTTTCCTCAAAACCTGCTGGGATACTGGATCTCCGGGCAAAGGAGGACACCTTAGAGAGCAAACGACAAAGAGTTCAACATTTCACGGGTTATCAAAATCTTCTCTCACTCATTAAAATAAAGAAAAATCAAATACTTAAATTAAATACTTAAGATCAATTAAAGAGGTTCATAGGTGGTATAGCCACATGTATCAAATCATTGATTTCTTTTTCCAGGCTTGACATTGCTCTTCCAGAGTCCCAGAAGACATTTTACTTCTATTTTCATGACTCAGCAGTACCCCTCAGATAAAATACAGAAAACCCTATGTTTAAAGAAAAAAAAAAAAAAAATTGAAGTTCACCGAATTTCTGTCAGAAACTGAAATATACAGCTCATGATCTCCCTCCCACCATCTTGTCCCCTCCCCCTCCTCCTGTATACACTGACCCCTCGGGCCGTCAGAGGGGCACTGCAGTGGAACGCTCAAGACGCTTTGGCTGTGACCTTAGGTCAGACAAGTGCCACCAGACATGTCACGCTTTATCCCTGATTGCTGGCCACGTGTGACTCTGGCAGAGCGGTTTGCCTCTTAAGGAGTGACACTGCATAGCAATCAGCTCGGAGTTTCTCAAAATATATAATCCAATTTGGCTCAGAATAGCGTTCAGTAAATGCCTGAGCTAAGATAGTCAAAGCATAACAGAGAGTTAGTTTCAGCCACCTATTTCTGTCTTGGAAAACATTTATAAACAGGGAAATGAAAGAAAACATTCTACGGATTCTGATTCACTTGGTAAAAAAAAGAATATCAAGCTCATTTTGAAGTAGTTGTGCTTTTCACAAAAGCTGTTTAGCATCAAAAGTAATGAGCATGTAGATTAAAAGCGCGCACTCAGGCATTGCTCATGTAACCTCAGGCAACAAACCTGGTTTCATGATGAGTAGCTGTTGAAGCTTGTCCCCTTTTAGGATTTTTTTTGTCACTTCACTCTCTCAGAGATATGTATAAATAATGTCCTGAATAACAGCAGCACCCTTTCACCTTTTGGCTTCTCATTGAGACAAACTTAGAGCAAAGCTTTGAAAGGTGTGACGTTTCCACAGATATGAGAAGATAGTAATTACCTGAAAAAAAAGATGTTTTGGTTTTGGCCCCCGTTTACGGTATCCCATCAACTGCTCCTGCCTCTCTCTGTCAAAAGAAAAAGATAATTACATTTTCTTGCACCATATTTACCTTCTTCATACATCGCCTCATTTGTCAGACAGTGTGTCAGTTTACTACATTAGAATCTAATTATATTGCATGGGAAATTAGAGGGTTGACATTTTGAGGTTTCGTTCAGTTTCTTCTACCTATTCAAGGTCAAAAGTGGAATTTTGATTTGGAGGACTAATGAATGCCCTCATGTGACCTGCTGCAAAGCATTATGGTCCTGATTTGCATAGCACTCCATGGTGATCAGCCCATTCCATATTCTCATTATCCTGGAGAAATGTATTTACGGCTGCAGCAGGCAGGACCTCTCCTTGTCTTTGAAACATCCTCTCTACTGCAGTACGCTGTTCCTCTTCTTACATTCAAACTCTAATTGGTGTCGTGAAGTACAGATGAAATAGGATAAACACAACGTTATAGAACCGGCTACTTCTGGGTTGCATGCATGCACACCAGTTTGTCTCATGCAACACAATGGCTACACTGCTACAGCCTTCAAAGTGCAGGCGGATGAATATTAGACTGACAACAAACATTTCATGCATCAGTTTTTCCCAAGGGAGTAGTGAGGCGTATTCTTGACTAGACTTAGCACGAGACTGTCTGTGAAATATTGCTCCCTGATATGAGACTTGACTTATCATTGGCTCATAAATAACCAGCGATGGGTGAAGGTCGGCTGCACAGACTCCACAAGGCCTGTGTAAACCCAACCCACTGTTGGCCTCTTGCTACAGATGTTCAAACTGTCGGTGCTGCCAGAAAATTGCCACAATAAACAGTCCACATTTTAATGCCATAATGTGTGCGATTTCAAACAGCATCCAACGGGGTGACCCCTATTCACAGAAGATTTGGCAATTACAGCCTCCCTTGTTGGATCCCCTCCCCCATCCTCTGGGAGCAGAGAGGAATCCACACACACAGTGCAAAGGCAGCACTCCATGACCATCAGCACAGAGCCAAACACACACACACACAGAGGCAAGCGGGCGGGCAGGCAGGCTGCAAGGGAACATGAGAGCGGTACACTGGAAACGCTGGAGAGTACTATGTGTCAATTAGCCTTTTCAGAAATGCGAATTCCTTTCCTCAGCCATCATGTCTTTGGGCCCAGAGGCCTACAAACAGAGTATATCTCACAGGCCTCATGTGTCTTGCAAGGCAGGCAAGATGTGTGTGTAGGCCATGCTGCAGGGCTAAAGTGGCAGAAGCATTTGTATTTATTAACATCTCAACCCCTGACATTGACATTTATGTATTCATGATTAATTCATAGCCTCAATTAAGTCTCCTGATGACCCAAGACTGAAAGCAGGTTATCAATTGCACATCTGGGGTAAGATAATATGACAAAAAAGGGGGTGGCAGTTTCATTTAATGTGTCAAAACTAATATTGTCCATTGGCTTTCTCTTGGGTTGCAAACAGCCCGCAGAAGTTACACAGGCTAGCTCAGCCTGTTTGAAGATCTCAGAGTCGTAGTGATGACAGCCCCATCAGGGCATCAGCTTGGCCTCCTCACACAGAAACCACAACACACCGCCATGCTTCGTGTCCTGCACTCCAAATAAAAACATTCAGGCTCTCCTCCAGCGAAGCTCAGCTACTAATCTCCCTTTCCTGCTCATGCCTTCTCATATCAATGACACTCATCAGTAAGAATATGACTACAGATTATTGTAGTCTTTAAGCCACATCAACAGCACTGCTTTTTGATTCTAACTGGCCCATTATTAGTAATAATTTATCCCTTTTAACAGAAGTTCCATTCATGCATATATGCTTATAAACGATCTATCATTAGCCTGGTTTGGGGATTGTCACTTGTACATCCTCCGGGTCTTCCCCAGGAGACGGTCCAGTGACAAGGGAAGGGGGGGTGCACTGATAGAGTTAGTACGCCCCTCCCCCCATGACCATATTTGGTCATTGCTGAACTGGAAGGCGCGCGGCCTTGACCGAAGTCCACGTCTCTCCTCACCTGTTTTGAAACGCGACGAGCAGCCGCGGGTCGAGGATGTTTTCCTCCGGTTCCCATGTGTTGTATCTGCAGAGAAGGACAAACAACTGTCACGGGCAAAACTTCCTTATTCTAAATGATGCAACAAACATTCCCGCATCTTCACCGTGGCCAATTCAAAACTAAAAAAATGGGATTAGTAGTGGATTTTTTCCACGTGCATAAATAAATTTGCTAAATCAGGAACAACTGCTTATTCACATTCCCGCTAAATAATTTACATCCAGCTATTTAATCCATGTACACACACACACACACACACACACATATATATATATATATATATATATATATATGTATGTATGTATGTATGTATGTATGTATGTATGTGTGTATGTATATACATACATACGTATATGTATATATATATATATATATACACACACACACACACATACACATATAGGCTATAACATATGTAAATATTTAGCGCTGTGTGCCTTCAAATGGTCCTCCAGCACCAACATACAGTCGGCCATTTTAGCACCACTGTCTCGTAAATTCGCTAGCAGAGCAGAAATAATTAAAACGGGATTACATGGCTGTGCCTCCCCCTTCCCTCGCATAAATTAGTGAAGGCATCCGTGGATACACTGAAACACATACCGACCGCGCGCCCCCAGCCTACACACACACACACACACACACACACACACGCACACACTTGAACGAAGAAGCACACGGTGTGCGCGCACGCCTTCGGTCACTGTCATTTATGAAGCATCAACGTTTGATTTTGTTGCATTGAAACGACCTGAAAAAGGCTGCAAACAGACTTACTTAGGAGACCAGCCTCGCCACTTGACCAGGTACTCTATCTTGCCCTGTGATGGTGGAGAAGGAGGAAAACATAAAATAAATAAAATTGGCCAGATTCATGTTGTAATAATTTCAACGTCCGAAGTGCGTCTGCAAACTGCCCCCCCCCCCAGTTACCTTGCGGATGCGTTTCTTTTCGATGCCCTCCACCGCAAAGACGTGCTCTCCGGCGGCGGGGAGCTCCATTCTCGCCTGAATCCGATCTCAGAGGACTGGGGAGTGGATGAAATGTTTATCCGCGCACCGCCGATGTGCCTTCCGCTCGGTGCGTTGCCGTGCGCGCTCGGTAGTTTTCCAGTTTAATCTGAAGCCGACCGTGTTCCCTCCGCCTCTCCCCCTCTCTCGCTCCGTCTCCGTCGCCCTCCTTTGCACACTCCGCCGTCCTGGCAGCGAGCATAGAGATATCCACAGCGGTGCGGCTGAGAGCAGCTCTTTCCGTGCCGTAGCTCCGGTTGGGCGCATGACGTCACGGAGGGGAGGGGTGAGATCCTCCACAGAGGTTGGGGTTTATCCAGCGAGTGCTGGACTGCAGGGGATGGATCTGGAAATTGAAATCAATCGCCACCTTACTGTCACAACGAACCGAGCTGTACGGTTATCTCGTTTATTTCGATAACAAGACTGGTGGAACCGGCTCCAACACTCACAAAACACACAAACACCCACTTTGACTGACTTGAGTTTTGTTCAAGTTGGCTACATGTGCGAGAGTGTGTGCAAACAAAAGTAGCCTATGCGCTTTCAAATTTCAGCAAACGAACATGACTGAGCAGAGGCTTTTAAAAGCGTTCGTAAAGCCGGAGAGCTGCACCTGAGGGAGCTGAAACTCCTGTCAGCGCTCACCTTTCTCCAAAAGCTGCCTCGACAGCAGTCAAATCCGGTTTAATCAGGAGTGCACCTATCACGGCGGCAAAACTTCTCTCAGCCAGAGTAACTTGGGCTGCAGCTCACAAAACAAATAAGTTCCCATTTTATTCTCCTCGCAGCAGCAGCACATTTGAAGATGAGTTAATGGAGGTTTGATCTCCCGCTAAATGGCGCCAATGAAATTTGGGTCACACACTCTGCTTATCGAAGTGCCAAGTCCTCCGGGCTCAACTGCCACATAGCAGAGGGTTACTGTGCAGCCTTCAGTCTACCTGTGGCAACTTTGCAATAATGCTTTATTCAACTGTTGCCAAAGCTCTCGGCTTGCTTCTTTCAAAAATCATGATTTCAGCCCATGATTGGTTGCATTATTGGGCGGAGAGCGTCTATCAGCATCGTGACAATTTAAATCCAGCAACACAAGCCACACCGGCAGCGAGTATGTCCGCTGTGCTGTAAATGTCAGCCGCATTAACTCGTCTAATTTACGAGGACTTAATGAGAAACATGGGTGAAAAGGCGAGTCTGTGCGTAAAATACACGCTCATGTGCGCCAGTTGGAATTTGCGCACACGTCTGTGATCGACACGGAGCGATTCGTCTGAAAATTGTGTTTACTTTACGAAGATTACAGAAGCCAAAAAAAAAAACAAAAAAAAAAAAAAAACGACGTTTGCTCTTGCTCCAAAAAATAATTCAGCAGCACAAGGGTTAAAACGAAGCCTCTAAGCAGAGCGGCAGCGGCCAGCCTATTGAATACAGGCACGATATATCTCTGCCCTGCCATATAAGGTAATGGAGAGAAAGCGCCGAAATATCACCCTTTACACTTATTAATTCCCGAGTTTGAGCCTAGAAATGGGAACTGGGGGTTGTAAAGACTCAGTAGGCTCCACATATTCTCGATTAAATATGTTTATTTTAGACCTATTCCTGTTTTTCTCCTGTGCCCTTCAGCCGCGGCCAGGGAGCGCATACGCCCTGCTTCCCTAGCAACAGCATGAAAGGAGAGAGAGACAGACAGACAGAGGGAGAGAGAGAGTTGGGGGGGGGGGGGGTATAAGTTTGTGACAGACAAACGAGCTTTTGACAAAAAAAAATGGCACCAAGGAGCAGACGTTTCCTCAAACATTCATTTGTCTGTGAAAACACCTAAAAGAATTGAAATGCATTAAAAAAAAAAAAAGTCCGGATGGGGCTGACAGCAGCCCGGAGTCAATTTTTGGAGCTGCAGGTTTGGTTTTACACTGTCAGCTCTGTTTACCCATCAGGTACCCAAAATACAAATTATGGATCATTTTGTGTGTGTGCTGGCTGGAAGGACGCCTGCAGTCTGCGTCAACACATCATTCTTTAACAAACGCCTCCTGAGTCCCTGTTTCGGCTTGGTCTGATCAAAGCTCGGCGGCGTAAATATAATATTTAATATTTCCAAAATCAGCAGCTTACCTGGAGCTACTTCAATCACATGACTACACTCTGAAGTGAAACAGCGTCACCAGAGCTCAGGAAGACGCCCCCCCCCCCATATATATATGTATATATTTAAATAAATATATTTTTTATTCAATTATTATTTCATAGATTGCGAGAAATTAATAACCACTCGTTTGCTCTTAAAAAACATTTATTGCGCTATCCTAAATCAGTTTTCTGAGGTGTGTTATCGCCGTGTGTGTCTAGGAGAACATTGGTAATTGTTACGTGTCTTGTGAAGTTGTGACACAAGTCAAACATCTGAGATGGGCCTGGCATTTCACTATAACCTGATCATGAGGATATTTTTGCCCTCTCAGGAATGCGCTCAAGCGAGCTTGTGTCTCCGCGCACTTGTTCACCTGTGACTTTAAAAAGTTCACGAAGCTGATAAAAAAAAAGTCACTAAGGGGAATCAGACACTTTGTGTTGAGAGCTGCAATTACCGACGGCTGAAAGAAAAGTTTTAGTGGCAAAAAATGCACATGAAGAAGACATTTATCTAACAGGACGTCTGGGCAAAACGAATCAGTCAATAAAATCCACTAAATCTGGAAAGAAATTATCGCAGGACGCGCTTCATACTTCAGTTTTAAACTAATTACGTGGCGCACGACTCAAAATATCTGAAATTTATCTTTCATGCGTTTTTGAATTCAAATTTCTAGTTGTACGTATTTTGAATGCTCCACGAAAAGTTTCGCAGAAACCTTTCAGTGTTTGTTTTGTCCTTGCTGTGGCACGTCAAGGTCAAACGAGCTGTTATCTAAAAAGTGAGGATAAACTCAGGGTCAGCTATTCTGCTTCTTATCTACTGTTTCAAAGGGCTCCTCTCCAAATAATAATAATAATAATAAAAACCAAAAAAAAAAACTATTTCATGATTTTAACAGCAATACTGTTCTTGTCTGTGTCCATGCATAATTACAGCAGCCAGAGAATCTATTTACATATATATAGAGAGAGGTATGTAACTGTTGAAAAGAAAACAAAGTTACTATCATAATGCAGCCTTTTCTGACAGATTCAGTTGACTTCTGGAGAGAAAGCACAGTGAAGGAGTGGAAAGCGGAGGATTGAGCATGCATGTAAGAATGCTTGCAGAGTGTATTTATGTGGGTGCAAATGTGTGCCTGTTGGAGGGCCAGGGTCAGGTTAAGTCATGCTCTCTGGTCCAGTCTCAGCAGGAAGCATGCAGAGCTCAGCCTTGTGACTGTTTTCCATTGCAACATCAATTTCTTTCCTCTCTGTCTTCCAAACCCCCCCACCCCACCCCACCCCACCCATGCACACACACGTCTCTGCTTTCACACAGCTGGCTCACTTGAGAAGCAATCCACAAAATGGTGGCTCGGGGAGAAGCCGGGAGGCCTCCCGTTCCTTGGCACCCACCACCCACAGTGCCAGGAGTGCAAACTGAGGGAATGGAGTGATGAGTGGAGAGAAGAGAGGGGGTGGTGGTGGTGGAGCTGGGAAAGTGTGATTGATGCATTGGACAAGGAGAAGAAAAAGGTGTGGTGGAAGGAGAGCAAGAGGGAGGATGAGCAGGACAAAAAGGGGACAGGAAAAGAGGGAGCGAGGAAAGCGAGAAAGAGGGGTACAAGATCTCTGCCAAGCATCCAATTCATTCCTGCACAGCGACAAGGAAGAAAAGAGTTGATTGGTTAAGGAACAGAATGCAAGGACAGGGTGGAGAGGAGGAAAAGGAGGAGGAGGAGGGTATTACAAAAATGTTAAGAGGGCCCTACAGCCATTCTCACAGCGCTCAGCAGGCGGTCATTAAGCTCCACTATCAAAACAGGTTGATGTAGCAAGGCCATACAGATGAAACATGCACACAAATAGCAGGGGAGCAGAAGACTCAAGGTTCACACTGTTGCTGAAAACAAATTATGGAAACTCGCTGAACTACTGAAATAGAAGCTCTTTAATTAGCCTCTGTAAATATGCTGCATGGATCCTACATCAAGTCTATTCAGGCTAATTATGTTATAACAAAAGCTATCCCTATCCAGAGCTTGCATCCTCCCCGCTTCAGGTGCTAACACAGAAATCTCTTCTTTCCTTTGTCTGCCTCTGACATATGTTTAATTATGATAATTGTAACAAATGAAAGCTATTAAGAAGCCATTCATCTTGCCGCTGCAGGTTTTAATGCACTATGAGGATGGGGTGGGCATGGACGAGTATGTGTGTGTGTGTGTGTGTGTGTATTGTATTTTTTTTGGGGGGGGGGGGGGGTGCAGCGGAAATTCCTCCTCCAGTGTCATTGTCAGAGCCATTGTTGCACCAAGGCGACAGGTCTGCAAAGAGGGGTGCTCCTCTGCCAGGGTGGGCTCCCACCCGACTGCCCCCCTTCCCCACCCTCCCCACTCTCTTCCCACTCTTGCTTCCTACCGCCTTCTTGCCTGCAAGGCTGCCGTCGTGTGGGGTTCACCGCCTCCAACCCCCACCACTATAGGCTTCCCCCATTGATCCCCCACTCTGCCCAGGAGCCTGAGCAGGAGGTTGGGGGGGGGGTTAGGGAGCCTGGGAGAGAGGAGGAGGAGGAGGTGGAAAAGAAGAACGAAGAGGAGGAGGAGGAGGGGGAGCCCATGGAGTGCACCAGGCATCCAGGGGGGCTGGTAAGGGGTGAGGGCCAAGGCCGAGGGGATGAAGGAGGAGGTGGTGCGGTGGAATCCTGCCTGAATGCATTGCTTGTCGATACAGTATTGAGCTGCAGCTTGTCACTGCACCACTCTGTTCATACATAGAGGACGATGCCACGAATTGGAATTCACATTGCTACCGCATGCTGGAATTATTTATTCACATCCATCAATGATACTTCCCAGCTTTGTATAGAAAATCACAATAGTGAGCTTGTACATGAGGCACAATAGTGGCGCTTTAGAGAACAATAGCTGAATAATCCATTGAATAATTGTATATATTTTTCTCTGATGTGAGGCAGAAGTGATTCCCTCTGCATGGGATGGTGTGGTTTATTTTCATCGACATGGGGACCCCTCAGTAGCAGGCACAGCTCCTCTAAATGTGCCTGTGACCCAGTGTTCAGATTTAGCTCCCTTCAGTCTAATGCCATGCTAATGATGAGTGACACAGGCCCTTATCCTGAGAGCCCTTTCCTCCTCTCCCCTCCCGCTACCCTTCACCATCTCCCGGGAACAGCTTATTTGCCTGTTTTTAATTGCATTTTAATTTAAATGTAAGCCTGGAAGCACCATGATGAGGAGCTGCCTTTTTTTTTCTTCTCTCTCTCTCTTTTTTTTTTTTTTTTTTTTTTTTTACACACCCCTCCTTCTTCCCCGTTTCCTCACTACTGAGGAATTGTCAACTGTAGCTTTTACAAAAAGGAGGAGGAGGCCCGATTAAGCAATAAGAACGTCCAGATCATAACTGAGTACACCAGACTGTGGCAGGAAAACCAGGCACAGGTTCCTCATTATGGGGTCGAGACCAGTTCGAAAACAATCAAGTGTCCAGCGCAGATAGAAACAGGATACGCAGAGAGAGGCGGGAGGGGTTAAGTGGAGGGTGGATTCAAGTTGAAGATGTAGATGAAGCAGTCATCTCTCCATCAAAATGTAATAAGAGGAAGTGTAGACAGAGCAGCTTGCAGACAGACAAGTTTGATGTGCTCGTCTATCTATATGGAAATTCAGCCACAAAGGCGTTCACCCCGCTGCTTCTTTTTTTCATAATTCACTTTGGGTTTTGATTGGTTGCGTGGGGAGCAAAGAGAAGGAGCTTCAGAGGAGGAGCTGAGAGATAAAGCAAGCTTTCTTTACTTCTGCAAAAGAGCACAACAGGGATTTAAGATTTGTATTAAATTTTGAGATAATCAAGCTGCACTGGGGCGGCGGCCATATTCTACAAAAGGGTGACAATCACTCAGAAAGTGCCATCCACAGCAGTTTCAGATCACAACGTAAACAAAGACTTTGCAGCTGAATAATAGCCATTGTTTTCTGGCTCATGTTCCTATTCTGTCTTTGTGGATGGTTTTTTTTTTTTAACATTGCTGGGCAATACAATCAAAAATGTTGTCTCCCAAGTTGTGTTTAGCCATCTGTGCATTAATATTTGCATAAAATATCCTCCTTCACAGAACACTTTGAGCAGAATGAGCGGCGATATGCGTACCATCATGAGTAGCTGGTGGCCTACAGCAAGCCTGTCAGGACCTACATAAGCAGAGCTGACAGCGTGTGTTTGCCTGTGTCACTCATCACCCTGACATTCTTGAACGCGTGCACTAGTCATCATACACTCAACACAGGAACTCGGTATGTGTCACATATACTGTTGCTTGCCACATCAGAGCAACAAAGGCCTCTTCCTGAATGCACCAGCACAGGCAGCCCTTTATCTGCTCTGTGTCCGTTATTGTCCCCAACGAGGTCCTGTTGTCACTCTGTGCGTCCGTCTACGTGTTAGATTGCCTGCCTGTACCAGTACAATAAATACTACACAAACCTTTTATACATTTCTTTTGCATCTGAATGAAGGGAACGTGCAATTTTTTTGCACAAATCATAGTGCATGTACAAAATTCTCCATATTTAGATGGGGATTTGCAGGTTTTGTGTTGGAAATTTAGTGGAAGGATTTTGGCGGCCCCGAAGCCTGATTTTGTCAAATAGCCGTTTACTCTGACCGCTGGTGTCCATCACGTACACACAAAGTTACAATCGCTGTCTGAACTGATGCAAATCTGCTCTTCACACAAGTTTGGGTACATTGAAAAAAAAAAAAAAAAAGCACTCAGAAGAATTTAGTCATATTTAAATCAGAGTAAGATGAGAATTCGTGGGTTGTTTGCTCATGGTTTAGTTTGCACCCATGTCAGGTTTTTGAGAGTTAAATGCGTTTTCTTTTTCTCAGTCACCAGAATCAGAACTTAAAACATGAAAACAATTTTTTGGCATTCAATTGACATTCATCTTCTTTTGGAAACAGAAAAAATATACCTTAAACAATTAGACAAACTTAAAAATTAGCTGTTTATCAAAAACAAGAGTCGCGTTGTCTTGAGGTTTCTAAAAAGTAAACAATATAAGTTTTTACCCATCAACAACCCGTGAGCACTGCTTGGTGTTTTCCTGATAAAAAAAAAAAAAAAACTTTTGAGTTTTAAGTTGTGCTCAATATGCTTGAGAAGTGAAAGTGTCCAGATTTCTAATACCATATAACTGCTAAAGGTGTTTTGAACCATTATAATAGTTTTTCTTGTTCACATTGGCTGCAAGGAGATCCCCTGAAATTCTTCTGAACATGAAATGGGGATAAAGGACACAACGTGCAAAATGTGGCATCATACCAAATGGATATTTCCAAAACTCAGGGACTTTTTGTGCAGACAGTCTCTTCATTTAAGTCACATGGAGAGATTGATAAACAAATACATTATATTACAGTGAAAAATTTCAGGAGACACCCATTTTTTTTGATGCATAGCAGTAGATTTTCAAGAACTTCCAAATTTCTCTTTTTGTACAAAACAAGAACTGTAGACTCTTCCTCTGAAATTATGTTGCCATAGGTACTTAAAACAGAAACCAACTCCTTCAGTGTACGTATGAGTATTTGAACATTGTTTGAAAATAGATTTGAGCTAAACCTTAAATTAAATTAATTAAAACGCTTAAGCAAAGTAACTTTGACTTCTAAAAAAAAGTCTCACTTTTCGACTAAATTTAACTGACAAACCAGATCAAAAGTCCTCTTTGCATTCCTAAGTAAGTGCACATTAAGAGTGTTTTGGTGAAATAACCGTTTCCAAACTTGCTGTGGGTGAATTTAGCCCAGTTCAAAAGAAAACGAGATATCTACATTCCCAGATGCATGCTTACTGGGTGGTAATATGAAGACAGAGAGATTTGTTGGTGGAGTGTTCATGTGAAGAGGAATCCTTCACAACAGTACACAGAAGCCTGATTCAGCAGAGCTTAAGATAATTCGCCAGCTTCGTCTTTGTTAGGCGTAAGAGGCACAGAGAAGATTGCCTTGCTCGACACCAAACGTCACATGTGTTCCGATTCGATATGGTTTCTCCGTGATGTATCTCTCTTGTCTTCATGTGATGGTTATTTAAAGGGAGAGTCATGGATTTTCTCCCCCATACAACATAATGGCAAATCAATAACCCAGGCCATACAGGGAGAGCGGGCGCTTCATAGAGTGGCCTAAAGGATGGATGGCTAAAGTGAACTGGAGTCATAGCAAAAAGGAACAGATGGACTTTTTAAACTGTATTATAAAAATAAATGTTTGATCATTCTTCTATTTTAGAAGAATTTCTTATGATCATTAATTCAAATGAAATTCTCTTCAAGGAAACTGTATCCACTTATTCAGTTTAAGATTTGGGCTTTTTTCTTAATGGGCTTCCATTGGAATATCTGAAGTTCAATTACTCGTGGGAGTGCGTTTTGTGTGTGTCTGCACGCATGTGGAGCATGTGGATGAGTGTGCTGATCTGCCTCAGGTCCCTGGGGTGTGTGTGTGCACACTTACATACACTTAAGTGTGTTTTTCCCATGGCAAGACCTGTCATTTGGCAGACATCTGACATCATGCTCTGAGCGAGGAGTTGGTTTTTCACTTTGTGTGTGTGTGTGTGTGTGTGTGTGCGTGGGTGCGTGCGTGTGCACATGTGTGTGTGTGTGCGCACGCGTAGGAGGGAGAGGAGGAAAACGGTTGTTATCATGACTTATAGATTGGACAGCAGTTTCCTACTGGACAGAGGAGACAGGAGTGGTTACACAAAGGAATGCTGTTTTTTGTTTTGAGTGCCGGGATTTAGAGGAAGGAATGAAATGATGACAAGAGAGGAGAATTAAAAAAAAGGGGAGGGGGGGTCTTCACCAATGGCCAGGGAAGTTGAAAACAGGAAGGGGCAGATGTCAAAAGACAAAAATACCTGGAGGTCCTGCAGGTTTACAGCTTCCATTCTGTCAGTCAGTGCCATCATCTTTATCTCTGACACAGCTGGCAGTCCCTCAGTCACTCATCACACTGTGAAGTGCTGGATTTGCTGCAGTCGGAAGGAAGGGCTGAGGATCCACGGCCAATCCTGCTTAATCACTCCTACCGCCATGACCACCACCGCTGATAGCCTTTGGGTATGAAAGGATGTGGATGTTCTGGGTGGGAAATAAGAGAGTGACACTTAACATCCCGATAGAGTGACAGCTGAAGAAACAGCTCGTGACTGTTCAGTCTTACCCAGGCTCCCACACTGACAAAGGGAAGGCTGTCCTCCTTGTGTCCCAAGCTGGATAGCTCTTGTTAGGTTGAGTCTCTCGCCAATATCCTTGGGCCGAGGCCGGGGCTTGTTTTCAAAAAGCCTCTTTTGTGTTTGTGCAGCCCGAGAAGACGGGATGAGAAACATGCCATCAGTGTGATCCTGTTTTTCTCAATGTGAAAACAATCACATCAGATCTAATGAACGTCTGATTCCTGTTGTCACTGACCTGTGACTGAAAACTCAAATCAAACATTTCTGTACATAGACGATAAGCTAAAAACCTTGCCTTCCTTAAAACATACACAAATAAATAAATATACACAACTACACAACTACACAACTACACATACATCCAATCACGCTTTTGCAATACTATACTGTTAGTGGGTTGTGTTATATTGTCGTGAGCATTGTGTGTCAGTCCCAAGGGTGTGCTTCATTCTTAGGAAAAGCCTTCACTGGGTGTGTGCGCATAGCA
The DNA here is from genome assembly GCF_900963305.1 of Echeneis naucrates. Classification (NCBI taxonomy): domain Eukaryota; kingdom Metazoa; phylum Chordata; class Actinopteri; order Carangiformes; family Echeneidae; genus Echeneis; species Echeneis naucrates. The sequence goes on from NC_042518.1 coordinate 7,270,960, forward strand.
CATTCACACAAAGGTACAGCAGAATTCATACACATACATGAGTTGTGGCTAAAAGTGAATTATGGGCAAGTTCACAGTTTTACAAGCTCATGAGCTTTGCTCCAGTGCATGCGAACACACACACACACACACACACACTCCTGCAGATTGTGTATTGGCTGGGTTGGATGGCGGAGTGAGGAGGAGGGCTGGGATGTGTGATGTTAATCTAACGCCGTTGAGCTGGAGAGTGGGCTCACACTCACACCTTTCCATCTTTCCTCTGAATCCAACTTGTTGCAGACACAAAAACAGACTGATAGTGTTTTGCTCAAACGTGTGCCACAATAGAGTCACACAAACTACAGACATACACATTTTTTCTGGATACCAAGGATTCAGCTGTAAACACAGACATGTCCTCTCACTAAAGCCCCTCTTACTGTGAAACATATTTATTATTCATCATCTCTCATCTGCACTGTAATTTCTGTATAACTGTTGCATAACGTTGTTTTTACCAGCTCAGCAGACAAACAAACGCACACAACTATGAGCACCTGGTTGAAGGGAAACAGTAAAACAAGGCCACAAACGCAAGTCAGTTCCCCACAAAGAGAAAAAAAAGGCAACATTCTCTAACAACTTCAACAGCTTCTCAGAACAGCACCCTGTCAGTTTTAGAGACGTCTCAGCACCTTAAATAGAAACGAAGCAGCTTAAGAAGAACAGCACAGTTAAAGGAAGAGAAGTGAAACTACAAATTTGGGAATTGAATTAGAATAGAAAACTAAGCTATATTCAAATCACTTTAAATAGAGCATGTTGTTGATGAAATGCCATCTTATACATAAAGTAATTCCCCGTTATTACATCAGCCGATCGTCCAAAGCTGCTGATGTTTGTGGATTTCCTCCTGACACAAAGTGCAGTTACTACATTAAGACTGATGAATGAACCATTTAACCGACAGCTTGATGCTAAATGGCTTTTAAAGTCCACACAGTAAAATGAAAGGCGTAACAATGCAATAAAACAAGCTGATGTTAAGGTCTCGGTCACATGATCCAGAGTTTGGCTGCAGTTCTGTTGAGGGCATTGATTGAAATGGCCACATGAATGATTGCATCAGTTGGATTATTGATGGAGAAAGAGTGTGTAATGAAACAGTCCCCTGTGCGTGCTCAGGTCACCCTCATGGCTATTGGCTATAAACAGGAGACAGACAGAGAGGAAGAGGGGACTGAGATCAATGGAAGAGCATCAGATTTCAAAAGTGGAAATTATGACACGACACATGACTGATGAGTCATTTGGGGGGTTTAAATCTGTGTTAAAGGATCACGATTTTGTAAATACTGGGACGGAAAACCGCCAAAAATCACAACTGCATCATTAATACACTAATTTTCCATCATGTTTTCATGTCACACACACGTCCAAATCTTTTTTCCCTAAGGGCCTATATGTGGTGACCTCCTCCATCATGTGCTGCAGAGACTGACTTTGATTCCTATTTCGCCACCTCATCTCATCCATCTCTCGCAGCTCTCCATTGTCTGAAGCTGCATTTCAATGACAGTGATACATATGGCACATTACAAAGACAAAAGGTCGACAAGGCCCAGTTTTTGCGTGCATAAAAACCGTGACAAGAAACCACACCACAGATCACCCTCATTGGGTTGCCTAAATAAAAAAAAATGCACGAGGGCCGTGAATTTATCTGTGTCCTCTTTAACGGCTGCATCCAGAGTCTTAGCCGGTTGAGGTGTGTGCGAGGATCCCATTAAAATGCACTACAGAAAATGAGATTTGGGGGAGCCCTGTGAAAAACCATGCGTGTAATCATCTCTCTTCCCCTCTCAGTTTATCTGCAAAGGATTTGGAAGAGGCTTAGGTTCCCCACCCTCCCTGCCCCTCAACCTCCCCCATACCACACATTAATATTCATAGAGAAGATTCCCTCCTTGCTGTCTGTTGCTGCCTGTAGCCCACAGAATTGGCTTATTAGGAATCTAAAATATGGCTAGCAGACTCTCAGCTGGGAAGGGCTATTGTGATTTCATGGACTCCCCGCCTGGACTGACATTGTGGGAGCGATATGTAGCACAAATCACTGCTATGTATCAATCCGATAATCAGTGCGGTTGTAAATGTGAATATTGGGCTTTTCAATAAAATATGATATTTTGCTGCAGTTCAGGTGCACAGAGATGATTGGGTAGATGCTGTGGCTTTTTTTTTGGCCAAAGTTACCATGGCAGAGTGAGTCAGAGTGAAACAGAGAGCTCCACTTTGTCTTTCCTGCTCTGGTTCATAATGAACATCAAAGGGTGGGGGGGGTGACTCATGCCTGCCATGAACAGCCCCAGTAATTACATGTTCAAAGTCATTAAGTCCACCTTCAACCACAAGCTCCACAATAACAACATAGTACAGAATTTCTTCTTTCCTTGTGGTCACTCCTCTTTTTTTTTATTTTTTGCCCCTAAACACTTCACTTAAATTAATTTTCATTTGTGAGTCTTGTCCCCTCCTCCCACCCATTTTATTTCTCTTCCTAGTCTCTCTTTCTCTCTCAGAGGATCAGGCGAGACAGGATGCCAGATGTTGGCCTACATGCAGCATGCAAAACCTGCAGCTGTCCTTTCTTTCTTTCTCTCAAACACACACAATAAAACCAGTGGCCAGTTTATTAGGTTCACCTGTATGATCCAGTGGAGAGGTGTTCCTATTTACTTGTTCTCATTTACAAACATGAATATTAGACCTGTGAATACAATTCACTCCAGTGCGACGCCACCAACAGTGGTGCGGCACTCGTGTCTCGTCTCAAAAACATTTAACAAACTGCGAACTATGCTTGATGTGAACTTTTATTTATTTGTATGGCAGCTCTTGGACTCTGCCAAAGTGGAACTGGACTTGCACTTGACCTTGATGACTTTGGACCTGGACTTGACTTGACTTGACTCAAAATCCAGTGACTTAACGGTGGCCACAGCTAACATTGATCTTAACACTGCAGCGTGTGATTTTACTAAGACCAGTGAGACAAAGTGAACATTACAGGCATCATAAAATTTGAGAGCAGTTTCATTGAATTACATCAGAGCATTCATGTGTAGTAAATGAGGTGGCCACTTCGATTTAGGAAGCTAAGCAAGTATGCTGTCATGTTCCTCTTGTATACAATTTGTCTAAATGGTATTAAATAGTTGTTGAAATCTTTCTCAAGGTTTTTTAGCCCTGTTTTCCAAAGTTACAAAGGAAATATGTAAAGGAAACAAGATAGTTCACAATCACGGTTATGATTAAATGGTTTTTGTCTCAAACCACAAGCCACAAGGACACCCAGTCATATATGTTTTTGAGAACACTAAGGCTGGTGTGTTTTTAACGGTTTTAAAAACCACAGTTGTGCTCGGGGCGACATTCTGCAAAATAGCAGCCAGATCAAAAACACACACAGATATAAACAAATAGCCAAATCTTCTACAAACATTTGCCTGTGCCCTACCTGACCCTCCTCTCCAGTGCACTCTCAAGTTGTGAGAGTGTAGTCTCTCTGTCTCTATCTCTCTTTTCTAACCAGTTTGGTCTTTCACATGTAAATTAGTCTTTAATCTCAGCTGCTCTAATAGACAACCATGGCAACGGAGGCAGGCCTAATGAGGCAAAGGCGCAGGTTAAAATCTGCCTGCATGTTGCAACCACTTACACAATCAACAGTTTAAACACACAGTTGCCTATACTCTCACGTACTCATGAAAGAAAACTTGGCCATAAACTGAACAGAAAGCCCCTCAATCCAGCCCAGTTGTTGATGTCGTAAATCATGGCTGAAAAATAAAGGGCAATGCAGACAGATTACAGTTCAAATGTAAAGCTACACCCTGGATACGCTATTTTTCTTTAATCAGTTATCTGAGTAATGGGTCAGTCCATTCAAATGAAGCAAGAAATTAATCATATACTTACAAGGAATATAAGCAATCTGTTCCAGTTTAGAAAACTGAACATGAAAAGTATGAAATTTAAAAAGAAAAAAAAAAATCACAAAGGGAAGTCATATGAAAGGAGATGAATAACCAAGGCCATAACTTGTTGCAAGCACACTTCACACACTCAACTTAGTCAGCTGAATGGTGTGAGGAAATGAGGATGCTGCGCGCACACACACACACACACACACACCGACACACACACAACTGATAAAGCTTTGAATACTATGTTAAAAGGCACTCAAGCAGTGCTCATTTCCATGTGAGTGGTATTGATGCTCCAGGACTCTGTTGACTGTAATTTACAGCCATATTAAATCCATTAGACCAACATGTGTTTTCAGAAAAGTTGTACACACAGACAAGCTTTTCAGCACCCTGTAGCCCCAAACCTCCAACACAGAGACTAGGCAGAATGTAAAGATGAAGGTTGTGTGGTTGTCTTGTGTTGTGTGGCTGTGCGCGTGTTAAATGAGAACCACAATAAAACAGCAGTGTATCACAATTATTTCAAGGGAAGATGTTGTTGGTCGAACTTTCAAAGCCTGTTTCGTTGGTTTTACTTGTGGGGCATCGTGATTTTGTCTTCATTATATTACTGGCAGTCAGTCAAAAATACACACACGAAGACAGACAGACAAAGTATGTCCTCTATAAGACACTGTTGGGGAGCTAAATGTTGGTCATTACTGATGCACTGCAGACATTTGAGGTGGTATGTGTACACAAACTTTCCATAAACATTAGTTTAAGGACAACACATGAATTTATATTTGCTTGTTTTGCCACGATTCTTCACTAATTTGGAATCAGTGAAAGACACTGTAGCCAAATGTGTACTGAAATACCCAAAATGAGCGCACAGAATTTCTTGGATTCTGGTGAAAATGTCTTTGCTTAGTAGTAAAAAAAAAATAATAAATCGAAATTTAGACATTAGATGGAAATTCAAAATATAAGGGAATATAAAACAGTGAGGGTATCTGGGACTCATTACTGTTTTCCAATATGAATTTAATCATATTTAATATTAATACTGAACAATTTCTTCTATCATGTCTATATTCTACTTGGGGACCTCTTTAAAAGTGCATGTGACATCTATTCATTGAATTTAATTAATTTGCAAAACCCTTTAATAGCTTATTGCAGTGTTTCAGCAGGGTGTCTCTTCATGCTCCGACCATTTCACATTTGTGTCTGTGTTTCACTGTGATTATTAGGAATCATGGCCCAGTACTGAAATCCGACCCCAGCTGGAGGCGGTGTCGCAATTATGAAGAGCATTACAGTGGCATTTTTTTCCCCCAAATAAAAGTCCTCTACCTCTTTTATGCCTATAATATGTGCAATATGTTCTAAATAATGAAAGGGACACATCCTGCCCGCCTGCCTCCAAAAGCCATGCCACAGCAGGCAGTTATTGGACCGGCTTCACACGATGAAATATTCTCTCAGTTCGTGCTCTAAAATCTGTGCATCAACTGTGCTACAGCAAACGACCTGTGAAGGCGTTGCCCAATTCTAAATTTGCACAAACACAACTGTGCCAATAAGTACAACCTGTCACACTTTGTGAGAACCCCTCGCAAGAAATACAGCGAGAAACGACTCTTTTCTTTCAGCCACACAGGGAACAGATGTTGACACGCTCCTATGACACCTTTCATTGTAATTATTCTGTGTACACCGACAGTGCCATCACCTCACACAAGGGTCTGTTGCTACACCAGCCTAATTAGCAATTAACAGTCATATAGTCATGAAAACACTGTCCACTGGGATTCACGGAGGGATATGGGCCATAAATAAAAACAGAAACAACTTATGACCAACAGGGAAGGATTAGTATAGTCTTCATAATGCCTGCAGTGTCAAATGAGCAATAATTTGTACATGTGTGTATTTTATGACCATGACATGATTGTGTTGTTTGGTGTTGATAGAGAGGAATAGGCTGCTGAAAGACAGAGTACACTTCATCCCTCCATCTTTGGTGCAATTTTATTTTTGCCCTGAGGCCCAACACAATTAACACCCACTGCCAACTGGTAGGTTTTGTGTGTGTGTGTGTGTGTGTGTGTGTATTTGTTACTAAGTGTACAGATGCGTGTTGTATGTACATGTATTAGCTTGTCTGCTCCAGATACATAACCGGTTTTAATTTGTTCATTCAATCAGGCAGAATGACTGTTTCTCTGAGAAAATGTGTGTTTTGCCATAATTATAGATGCACATACATATCTGTGAGAGGCATCACGAGGGAAATTTCCCTCTGATTGATTTTGATTTTAGCAATTTCCGTCTCCTAATTAATCGCTCTTCAGAAATTAATTTGTCAGTAAATGTAAAATAAATACGCAGTTAAAACTGCCTTTCATTTGGCTCACTGAGACCAAGAATTAGGGCAAAACTCACACACACACATGCACAAACTCAATCCTTGTCACACAAACATCTGCTAAAAGACATAAATCTCTCCAGATTGGTCACTCAAAAGCAAATCAATGGCATTTGGACATTTTGGAATGTATCAGTAAATCAGTTCAACTCCCTGAAACAAGAAACAATAAACCTTTCTTCAGAGGTAATAAAAGAGTAAAGCCTGTTCCATTAATTTATTGCCTCCCCCTGCACGCATGTGTGTGTGAGTGTGTAAATGAAATATGAGTGGATAATCACAGGCCAGGAATTCTTCCGGCAGTCCAGCAGGCAGGTTGGTATGCCGTGTGGAGGAATGAGGAACCTGGAAACTCAAAACAATGCTCTGTAATGGAATGAGGGGAATGAGTGTGCGCGGACACAAGGAGTTTTCTGAAAAAAGGGAGGACATAAGTGAGCGAGAGTAAAAAAAAAAGGAGTGGCCAAGAAGTGGAGGAGTAAAGGAAGGAGGGAATTTTTTTTTGTTAATCACACTGGAAAGAAAATATTCTCATAAATCCTGTTTCGAGGCATAGCTTAAATTTAGCGGAAGAGAGAAAAAAGAAATCAACCTTGTCTTGTATGAACATGCTTTTCAGGAACTAAAATATGCAGAAGCACTCTGTTTAGGTGTTGTGCTTATTATGAAGCTCCAAAATCCCAGAATAAAGGAGGTTTACTAAAATAATCACCATTACTCTCCACCTTCTGCCTGCCTCAAACCTCAACCATCTCTGAGCCTCCCATGCGCCATCCAGAATCACTCTAAATCTGTGTAAATAAGGAAATGCTCCCATTTTGATGCACACCGCAGAAGAAAAGATGCATGAAAAGATGCATGAGCCCCGTAACACAATACAATTCAGAGGTGTGGAAATCTCCCCTCCTTAATCCAGAAATCAGTGCTGTGGAAAGAGGGATTTGGGGCTGTCACTGCTAAGCTCCTTGTCCCTGGTGTATTATTGGAGCTGTGGCATGGAGGAGAAACACTGGGAGGATGATGCTGCAGCTCACTGCATTGTAAACAGGTTTTCAGTGCTTTGAAAAATATGCGTCTTCCCTTAACTGAATTGTTCCTGGAGCGACGTGGGAAGAGTGATGGCATCGACGGGGCTGTAGGCGCTCATCTCTCTGCTGGTCTGGCTGCTGCGCGGCATTCTGTAGGTGAATGTACAGTAAATGCTGGTGGCTGGTGCGGGAAAAGTAAGAGAGAGTGCGCAGAATGCAAATGAGTATAATTATTTCGGAGCAGTTTCACACATTTTATCATCTTTTTCAGGTGAAGAGCAGCAGAAAGATGATACACGTCACCTGAGACGCTCATTCTCAGCAGGATCTGCTGTTAATTAACTGAAAGATGCGGTGACAACATTTGGCAGCGGTGGTGCCTTAAACCCCTAAGATTTAAAGCATTGTTCAAAACAAAATGTCTCTGTTCCGTTTTTGCACATGAATTTTTAGAAACTAGTTGGCGCAGCAGAACTAAAGCGGAATCACAGAAGGAAAAGTGCTTGAGGGACTCTCGTATACAGGAGCTATGCATAAGACATGAGCTGTGTTAGAGAGGTGAGTGGGTCGCTGCTCCAACCCTGTGCTATTCATAGACCCTGCCGATAACAGGTTGACATCTCTGGGAACGCAGCAGGCAGGGAGAGGGGGAGGAGGTGGGGGGAGTGATAGACGAGAGACAAAGGAGGCGAGGGCGCAGCAGACTTCACCTGTGGAAAAGGAACAGAACAGCGCTGAGGAAGAAGGGAGGGTGTTTTAGTGGTGAATCAAGAAGGATAAAACGGAGGATGAAGAGGAAGGGAAGGCATCCTTCTGCCCACACGTACCTGCAGTGTACACAGGTTCACATCTGACTGCAGCTGACAGGAATTTTAAAAAAGGGGGGGCTTGCCACACAAAGGGTTGAATAAGGTGGAGAGGGAAAAAAGGAAACTGGGCAGTTTCCACCCGAGCAAATGCGTTTTAGTGGATTGTTGCAGGGAAACATGGAGCCGCATCTCCTCCTGCTCTGTCTCTCTTTTATGTGTGCAAAGAAATATGTGAAGTGAGAAGCCAAGCTAAACACAAACATAGCAGAACGGCCTCATTCAGCAGGGGCAGCAGTCACATTGTCCTGGTGTGACTGACAACAATCCAGTCATATGCTCGACCCTTTGAAATAACAGAAAAATCCTCATAACATATGTGAATCTGTCCAGTATTTAAAGCTCAACTTCTCGCCTTTGGTCTTGACCGGTTCTGTCTGTCTGTTTTTCTTAAGTCTCTGTTCAGATCCATGAATTTTGAAGACAGCAGCAGTTTATTTTACTCTCGGACAGGATTTTACAACTTTCTCACACAGACCTACTGTCATGTCTGACCATAACGTCAGGGCATTCGATGCACCTGCTGGATGTGACCGGTTGAATCTAAAATCTGAAATAAATATGAATATATGACAGTCAGGAACCTGCAGTTTTGACATCAGCTGATTTTGCCACAGAGCCCTTCCATCACTCCATGTTCCTCCTCTCTGATTGGCTCCCTTAACAGCTCTACCCTGTATCACAGTGTCCGCGGCCTCCCCACTGAGGAGCTAAGCCAACGTAGAAAAGCCCTTATGCTAGCGGAAATGGCCGCCTCTAAATTAGCTGAACCAGCTGCATTCCTTGCCTAAAACAAAGCAGTTGCTGTTCACCATATTAAGGCGATCTTGCAACAGATACCAGCTCCATGTTGAAATGGACTCTAATCCCTCTTTTCATGCTGCTCTCTTGGTCTTCATCCAGTTGTCCAAGAATTTACTATTGAACTCCCTTGAGCGTATACACAATGTTTTTTTCTGGCCTTCATAATAATAGTGATCATTCATTTTATAAATAACACATGTTTAATTAAATGCAAATGTCAAAGGGAACTATAGGGACAAAGCCATAGTGTAATTAAAAGCAGGTAGAACAAGAGGGAGAAGCTAAATATGAAGCGGTGGGATAAGAATTAGCGGTTGGCTTTTCAGTAACTTCAAAATACTCTGATAATGGTGTAAGATTTCTTTAAAATAAGTCCAAAAAATGATGTGACTTCAGGAAAAACCTCCAAAAGTCCAAACCTCCTGTGGTCCTCCTGTGGACCCGAGGCCATGCACTCAGCATGATGGTGTAACTAGGTAACTATTTTCCTCCATTTCTTCGTGTTAACATCTGTCCAACAAAGTTCAAATCTTATTCGCACTCTCTGTTTTCCTTTTCTTGCCCTTGTTCTCCCTCCTCCTCTCACTCGCAGTCTCCCTTACACTTTCCCTGCCTCAGCCTGCCCTGACCCAGACGTCTGTTCCCCGTCTGAGCTCCTGCCAGATTCCTGCAAGGGGAGGAATGTACAAGAGGGCCTTGCCGAGCCGCAATTAACATTTTGTCAGTGCTGCACCCACACCTATGCAGGGTGCTTAATGATGGCATATTCATGAAAAGCAAATATTTGCACAGAAAAGCTGTCTCCCAGCGACCACAGAGAGGATGGGGAAGATAATTGAAAGGAGCTTGCGGCACCACTTAAAAAAAAAAAAGGTGGGAAAGTGAGAAGGGCAGATAAAGAAGGAGAGCTGTGATAAATGGAGGGCTGCGCTTTAAAGAGACTGCTGGTAGAAGGAGGATACCCTGCAAGGAGTGTGTACTGACAGGAGAAAACCCTCTCTGTAGGGGGACAGCAGCACATGCTGAGAGGGCACCAGCAACAGTGAGAAAAAAAAATCCCGGCAATGTGAAGAGGGAGACGGAGAAATCAGGACAAGACGGAGGAGGACGACAGGGAGAGTAGGGGGAAGGGGTGACAGGTAGAGTGGAAAGGAAGAATAAATTCACATTTGACAAAAGGCAGAGAGAGCAAGAGGAGATGATACACTGATGGTTTTCCAAGAGGAGCAGACTGCATGCCGTCCTCCATTTCCCCAAAGAACATCCCTCCCTACTGCTGCCCCCAGTCGGGAGTGCACACACACATTCACATCCACAGCCTGGCTGTCTGGTTGGGGGAGGGGTACACAGAGATGCAGGGAGTCGGGAAGAGATAGTGATGGAGATGGGAAGAGAGGAGTGGTGAGGAAAGATGGATGCATCAAGAGGAGGAGGAGTGAGAATACATGGCCTGTAGAGGAAGAAGGGGGCGGAGAAGAGTGAGGAGAGGGATATAAGAAAGGAAAACAAAAGAGGAAAAGAAAAATATTACACACACCATTGCTCCCTTCCTCTGTGTGTGTGCGTGTGTGTGTTTGTGTGTGTCCCAAACTGCACTGCAATGTTGACATTATAAATCACCCACCTGACTCAGCATCCCACTTTCTGTCCATACACACACATCCAGACTCTCACACACCTCTCTATTTATCATGCCTGTTCTCCTGCCTGCTGCCACGCGCACACACACACACACACACACACACACACACACGCGCACACACACACACACACACACACACACACACACACACACACACACACACACACACACACACACACACACACACACACACACACACACACACACACACACAAATTCCAACAAAATCCTCCTACAGAGTCAATAACACAGTACACACACATACTACAACCCCTTGAAAACATACACCTAATTGCACCACCCCCTGATTCCAGGCACACACATGTGCACATATATCTATGCGTGCGCACACACACACACACACACACACACACACACACACACACACATACACTGCAGTCCTAAACAAGACAGCTGGAGCTATCAAACCAAAGCCTGTGAGAGCCAGCCTTCTTCAGATGGATTTGAGATGTGGGCTTTACCATATCATCTGCCAGCGCGCTGCTGGGAATGAGACGTCACATTCATAACAGCCTACTGCCTTATAAGGCAATTATCTCTCTCTCTCTCTCTCTCTCTTCTCTCTCGCTCTCTCTTTCTACCCTTTGGTTGGGGGAGGGATGAGTGGTTTCAATTATGTGCGACAAAGACCAAATTAGGCACCTGGCAATTTCAATATGGCCTCTTTCTCTGCATTAAGCTGATAGGATGTGGTTTTGATGGGGAGGTGATGTGGTTGTACGCGCAGTCTTCTGGATAAACACATGGAGTTTGCACAGTGATAAAAAAAAAAAAAACTGCATTAACATTTAGAAATTTAGAAAAACGGACTTCCCAACACTGCATCATCTTGCAGAAAATGACTAACAATGAAAAGAGAAACTCTGAATCAGATGTTCCTTTCTTCTTATCTAGGACAGCAAACACTCCACAGCACTGTGCACATTCCATTATGTTGGCCATACAAAGGCCCAGCAGCAGGCCGTGATCGATCCACCCACAGCGGCTCTGAGGGCACATTGAGACTTTACTCTCATTGACTACTTCACAATCAATAGGAGCTGATTACTGGCTGGAGAAACTGGCTTGGGGGATCGGACGCTGCTATACTGCTGCAACTGTGCACTCAGTTTTCACACATGCAAACCACAATGAAAATGCAAGCAATACAAATGCAACCAGTAGCGGCTGTAAACCATTTGCTTTCAAATGTAACACATTGTACACATGCAAATCGTCACTGAAGATTAGAAAATCTCTCTGATGAGTGATGGCAGGTTACAGGTGAATCGAAGCTGCTGGCTTTCTGACTGTACAACCAGCAAAAAAAAAAAAAAAAAAAAAGGCCTGCGGGACGTGGATTTCACTGACTGTTTGAATGAAGTTTTAATTTACATGTCATTTTCCTCAATTTAGTTCAGCACCATTCACCCATAAAGCCAACCATTATCTGCTGACACCATATTTGAACACCCCAAGTCAAGAATGGAAAAATCTACTCTTCATTGTCTCTGAGTGTGCACTCAACCATCCCCTTTTTTCCATCTCCATGTATGGTGCTGCTGCGGCGCTGAGAGGGGACCGGTGTGGCTTGCTGTTCCTCTGGGTCGCTGCACCTCACAGGCAGTTCACCGTCTGCACGGCTCTAATCCACTGAGCTGCTAAGGAAAGAGTGCTGACGGTGCCCTTTTCTGCCGACTATCCCCTAATCCAACTGGCTGCGGGTCTGGGAGAATAATCCTGGATTAGGAATTTCTCCCCATGGAGCAACTATGGGGTCCCTCATGGGGGCCCCGTCACAGTCAGCTGTGCCTGAGGCGCTGCGCCTTTCACTTTGTAAGAGAGCACAACAGCCAATCCAAAAACAGGCAAACAGTGTCTGATTAGGATTGAATTGCATCAGACCTTGCCTTGTCGCCCTGAGGGGAGCTGCGGCGCTTACTGGAGATGAATAATGGTAAAGAGGGATCATGTTGGAAAGGCCTTGTGATGTTACAAGTGCTTTTCATTTGAGGTGACAAAGATTTGGATTCAAGAATGGGAGGGAACTGAGCCCCCAACGAAGCACTTTGTTAGCACAGGATACACTGTAATTGTTGCATTGTTGGAAATGACAGCGATTGTCTTAATGAGAACTCTGATGTGTTTGTACGGGTGTGTGTGTTTGTTTGTTTGCGCGTTCCTACTTCCTTTATGCAAGTCTTCTCAAGAGAGCAGAATGACAGTTTATACAGACACATGCAGAATGGCCTTTTCTTTAAATGAATCAAAAAGACTTCAAAAAAGTCAGAACTATGACCCATGACATGAGCACATTTCAGCCTGTAGTCAGAGGAAAATCAAACGTCGAGGTTTCAATTATAGATTACACACAAAGATGAAATGTTCAAAGTTCACATTGACCACATTAGGATCAAACTATCTGCTGAGAAACCAGAGACTGACAAATAATTCATGTTACGCTGAGATTGATCCAACACAAGACAGATGCCAGCATCCTCTGACCACGGTGAGGTGCGTCAGAACGACAGACTTGTTGGAGGAAAAAGTGGGATGAAGTTTCCACACAACATACACAAGACAAATGGAAAGGGGAGATGCATATGAAATTACAGGAGAGTTTCAATCACTTTAAATTGATCAGTAATTAAAGTGAAAGGTGATTTTCATCATCCTCTATACTGAAATCGATGTCTGGGTGCCGAGCACAGATATGATACTATCTGGAGGAGAATTTTTTGTACAGGTCAATACCGAATTTGTATCGCAGTCACCATATTAAAAAATTGATCCGGAGAGGACCCCAAGGCTAAAAGTCAGCATATAGAGTATTATCAGCTCAGCTAAGCAATCGGTAATCAACATGCTCTTTGATCTTTGCACATTATGTCTTCCCTCAGCTAACAATCACAAGTTTATTTACCTGCATGGTCGCCCAAGAGAGACGGGAGCTTGCGTCAGTGCACATATCCCACGGCCCCGGTGAAGCACACCGGGGGACAGCAGGCGGAGTTAATGCTCCCAGAGCGTGTGGACACATCATGGCAGCTTCACTAATGGTTGTCAAGATGACTTACAGCTCCACATTTTGAAAATTCAGTGGAAATGGTTCATCATAATGAGAAAAGGGATTTACCTTCTATTACACTACTGAACATTGTAAGATTCAAATAATATTCTTGTTTTTTCTGGGTCTAACAGCGTGGTGCTTTTTTATGTTTGTACTGTGAATGAATCCTATGAAAGTTGAAAACCAATAACTTAAACAATCTTTAGAAATATCTCATAAATATATAGAATATTTAGGGTTAGGGTAGTATTTTAGTTTAGTTCTTTAATATTTTTTAGCTCTTTACTTTATATTTCATACAAACACTAATAATTCATCCACTTTAAATTTCAGCAAACATTAATATATATATATATACTTTTGACTGGATTTATCAACAATAACACAAATTATAATATCAACAAATTCTTTAAATATGAATACCACTGTGTTGGTAACTTTGGTTTCTTTTCCTCCTGTATAAAATGTTTGCATTTATTAAGTCCAAAAATGAATAATGAATGCAAAATTGTATCTTCACTTCCTCTCTGCCTCAATCAGAATAGGCAAATACACAGAAGCAGGAAGATCAACAGGGCAAGGATGGAGATCTGAAATATACCCTCAATAATACAGATGTGTTAGCATTCACAAGCACCCTTGCTCTGTGTGTGTGTGTTAGACTAGCACGATGTAAACCAATTGCCAACTTAATGCGCCACATACCACGCTCCCCAATCCACCGTAACACCTGTGACATATCTCAGAAGCATTCAATAGGGCAAAGACTCCACTACAAACCGAGAGCTCTAAAATACACAGAAAGTCATAACATATATCTTCACCCCTGTCACCCTCAGTCCTCTGACTACCAGCACCCCGCCTGCCACAGCGTGCCTGCAGCTATTCTGAGAAATGCCTCATTTTCATTTCAATCTTCTGTACAATGTCGTGCACGGCCGCCATAGACTGACTCCTTCACCTAAACACCATTAACAGTTGAATAGAGCAGAGATGAGACGGGCGTGAAAGAGCGGCTATTGTTGTGATAAGAGGCAAAGTCGGTCTATTTGCATTCAAGGGGGAAAATACATATTTGTCTGTGTCTTCATAAGGGAATCGATCAAAGAGAGAGGCAGATACAAGTGGCTGTATCCTTCACCCTCAAAGAAGCGTTTTGTGCGTGTCATCAGTCAAACTCCATCACTTAGCATGTCTAGAGACATCAGCAGGTACAAGCAATTGACATGCAGACTATGGTATTCTTTCAAGGTCTCCTCTTTTCTCAATGCATTCACCTGAAAATTGCAACTGAATCTGGTGGACCATATTGAAGCAGAGGTAGAGAACTTAAGAAAAGCAGCGTCTCAATAATTCAGAAACCTGAATCTTTCCTAAGTCATTCCAAATTGGCTGCAGTGGGTGTGGTTTTCCTTTCTCATCATTATTCCTTCGTGGCAAACAATCACACCATTCCAACTCCAGGTGTCCCCTAAAATTTTGTAGACTGTTGTGTCACGGGGATTTGAAAATTGTCGTGTAAAGAATTACAGCAAAATGTGGATGTTTTTGGAGAAAAATCAGTGCAAAGGAAATCTGCATATACCTGTGAGTTTATCTATGCCAGCAATAAACACCAACAGCAGTGCTGCATGAGGCTGACCTCATTTCTGTTATCAGACACTGTGATGGACCAGCCAGCTGACTGTGTCCCTGGAAGGCCCATTAACACCTCCGGAGGATAGAGCCCAGCCCCCTCCATAAACAGCCCAGCCGGAGGTCCATCCTAATGGGCTGAACTCATTCCCAGCCTGGCCTGCTCCAGGTGTGGAAGCTGAGCCCTGTAATTGAAAATTAGAGGGCAATAACCCTGCGTTCGATGCAGGCCTCACAACAGGAGAACAGCCAGGCCCCCACACTGTCACTCAGTCAGAGGCAAGGGAAAGGAGAGAGGTGAGGGAGGGGCTAATGCATTCAAGGTGGCGGTGGGGGTTGAGGAGAGAAAGGTGCCTTCTTCAAAGCAATAACACATGTGCACACAGGCAGGTTTTCCCATGAAGCACATTCAAAGGCCAATAAAGGAGACAAAGCGTATTTGAGTACAAGCTTCCAGAGAACTGGAGTGCTTTGCATAGGTTACTGACTGTAAGGTGTACGGCAGCCACCAGTGTGAGGTTTAACACCCCAAGGACAACAGGTTGGGCACATCTTTGCACACAGAAACCGTTAAACAACAGATCTTATCATTCCTTATGATGCACTAATCTAATGCTATGTAAAAATAGGCAAAGAGCCGCAAATGAGCGATGTGGCGCTCAGGCAGACTTTACAGCAGGGTGATGCATTGTACTGTCATTCACATATACAGTCATTTTGTTTTCCTTCTGTGTATGAAATCTGCATTACTCACTCGTGCTGCGAGGAGCCCAAGATGTGAGTAATGAGAAGTGACTTTTTATTCATTTATGTATTTATTTTCATTTTCCCTTTATCTTGTTTTCTGCTATACAAATGCATTAGCCCTCAGAGAAGCTATCAATCAGGAGCTAATGGGTTGTAATTGCAGGCAGGCAGGTCCCAACATCAGAGGCGATGGGGTCTCTGGATAGCAGAATAATCACACGAACAGCAGAGAATTGCTTGCAATGGACTGGTTCCCTGGGGTAAAGGTTAAGGTAATTTCCAACTCATTTTCCTTTTGAAACCCATTAAACTCATCCCAGCAATGTCTTGCATTAATCAACATGGTTAATATAGTGACGGGTTAAAAGAGAAAGACAGGGAGAAGTGAGAGGGAGTTTCGGACGTCACTGGGGTTGAAACAGCTCCCATCGACTCCATCATTGGTCCCTGTAGAAGTCTGAGGAGCCAAGAAATACACTCATTACGCGCTTGCGTCTTCCAGGGAAAATGGCTGAATTTTTGTTTTCCTGGAACTTTTCTGAGTGGCTAAAACGAAAATACCTGCACTGCCAGAGCCATGCACCACAGATGGCTGTCAGCCCGAGTCTTTCCTTTCTTGTGCAGGGGGGGGAGAAAAAAAAAAAAAAAAAAAAACACCTGACGATGGTGTCTGATGCCATCTCTCCACAGCTGTCCCTGACAGTCAGTTGCTCACTGGCAAATGCCTGAGCCATCACACACACTTGTCAAACAGCCACAACAAGCAGCAGAGGCTGATAAGACCGTACCAGATCGTTTAGGGTTAAACTCTGGGAAACGTGCTGCCTCTGCTGCCTTGTCTCATGGGAGACAATTGTATTGTTTGTCAGAAAGCTGCAGAGGAAATCCCCTGTGGGGCAGAACTAACACCTCATCCTTATGATCGTTGCAGAGTTTAAAGATATAATTCTTCCTATCCATATGGACGAACATTTGAAAATATAATTTTTTATATTTTTTTGAATTTAGTTTTGACTAACTAATAAAATCTGAGGGGCTGTACAGTTGCCCTGTTTTCTTTACACATTCTTTCAGAAGCTAACAGCCCAAAACCTACACAAGGCTGGCAAATTAGTTGCTTTGCAAGTGAAACCAGTCTATTTCCACAAGCAGAAGTGAGCACAGCTGCAGACAGAAATACTACTGATGAAAATCTTTTCAGAAAAGTATGGCACACATGTATGGGTTTGCAACGAACCACAGTTTTCCTGGTACGGCTGCCAACGCTTTAAGAACAGCGTGAGGCATGACATGTCCATGGATAAGATAGGACAGGATAGATAGATCTGTTTTTTTTTTTTTCTGTAACTGGGTAACTCTTGGGGCTGCATGGGGGTTAGCACTGTTGCCCCCACAACAAGAAGGTCGTGGGTTCGGTTCCCAGGCCTGGGGCGTTACTGTGAAACCATCAGGAGCACCCCACCCTTCTAACAGAGGATCCCCAGGCTGAAAACCAATGACCATAAATTAGCACTGAACCCTTATGGATCAATATTATTACTGTATTGTCTATATCAGAGGAATTCATAAAAATATAAATAAATAAAAAGAGATCTTATCTCAATAGATAAGAAAATGTGTTGGACAAATAATTTTTCTATACTATTAAATTAATTTTATGATTTACCTTTGGTAAGCATCTTTCTCTGTAAAATAAAATACAATAATTCCATAGACTCTATTCTATTACATCAGCAGAGTTTAATGACAAAATGTATTGTTTGATGGTATAGTAAAACATTTTCTAGAGACATTTCATGAAAGTATGAGATTGTATTTTCATTTTTTCTAATATGAAGAATAAGAATAGGCTCTTTTTTTTTGATGTGTACAGACATATCAACATAGAGTTAAACAGCAACATCGTACATTCAGTGTTAACTAGTCACAACCCCTTTAAATAGGAGTAGCCATTAATTAAGCTTGTGACGTACAGTGCCTGTGCAGAAAATGTGTGTTGTTTTTCTTTTTTTGAAGACTTTAATAAATCAGTCATCATACAGGCACACAACCACATACATACACACACACTCACCCACACATAGGGATTTTCATTATCCCATCGTGCATCTCTAACTTAGCTCATTTCGATGCAATCTTCAAAACTCTGCAGGCATTTCCAACGAGCAGCTGCACATGATAAGTAAGAAGGAAAAAGAGCAGTTATGAATGCCATTTTCAGAGACCACTTGCTGAGTGAGAGTGGAGGAGACCAAATGAGAGAGAGAGAAAGAGAAAGAGATTGCAGGAGAGACGGCAGACTGAAGGTCTTATTGTTACATTTTAGCACCAAATGTCTTCACCCCCAAGGAGTGTCATTCAACGACTCTCAGGAGAAAGCATGTGAGAGTGCCATCTTTACGCCTGGGACTTGCAAGATGCAGAACACTCTGTATCGTTGTATGAAGCCCAAATCATCCCTCTCCTCTTTGTCTCTCTTGCGTTATTGTCTCTAAAGAGTTTGAAAAAAAAAAGTCATTCTTTGCTCTCCCTGTTTCTCCACATGATGACTGCTATAATTAAAGAGACTGGTCAGAGGGGAGGCCTTCTATGGCCTTTCTCCAACTCATTACCAGATGTTTAGAGGTCACTCCAGTTTAAACACACACACACACACACACACACACACACACACACAGCCATGCATGCATCGAAGAGTTTCTTGCTGTTGTAGTCAAGTAAGAAGAAGCAAAAAACAGATACATTCATGTGGACTGATTCTTAGTGTTGATAGTGTCTTATCATTCATTTCTCAGGTGAGAGTGAACAGGATGTTGAAGTAGTGGGAAGGGGGGGTTAACACTGTTCACATCCTTGCCTAAACATGGATCAATAGAGGAGACAAAACCTTCATAACACAGACGGCCTTCATTTTCTCTGTCAAGTTAAAACACGATCTGGGCTCTCTTTGGCAGACTGTGCGGTAATATCTGACAAATCCCTCAGACAGGAATACCTTATGATGCTTACTGTATGCGTAAATGTCAAAGCTCCTCTTGCTTGACAAGTAATATCAGCATCTGTTTTTGACTTTATCAGAGGGAAACATATGGCTACCTTCCTCCTCTTTGTTGGGAAACAACATTTAGATACTCAGATATGATGAGAATGTTCTTTACCACAGCCTGATGAGGAAATATGTCAAGCCCTATCACGATGTGAGTGTTTGTCATCTAAACACATTCTTATCTCTGTCTGAGGCTTATGTGTTTTCCAACAAACATACTGTGCCCTTTATATGGAAAGAATCATTCATGCAAGGATATAATATTGCTAAATATTCTTGTAACTTCTGATATAAACGCAGACATTCACTTGGAAAATTTCATGAAACAAAAATTAAATGTACCAGTCATTTGTTATAATCCTGTCTCTGGGGTAACCCCTCTTTATGAACAGAAAGGGTTTGATTTTCCTGTTAAAATCCTGTTTTTCCTGTTCAGACTTGAGATATGCACATATAATTTTATATTCACATAAATATTCCATTGTGGGAAAAAAGAAACATTTTTAAAAGTTCTCTTTCAAGTCTTGTGAATGAAGCTCTAGTTTCATTTGACCCGTGGTCAGAGACAGACAGAATTCAGTCTGGATGCCTCAGACCCTGATGTGACCCCAGCCCACAAAGCCCATGGAAGTATGCCAAGCCAGCAGCAGATGAAAACCTGAAGTAGCTCCAGACCAACACAGTGGCTGGTGATTGTCTCTTCTGCTCCAAGCAGAGAGCAGCTTTTTGACCTCCAGCCTGTCCAACATAAAATCATCATTGCAGACGTGTGATACTGAACATTGCAAATAACATTCTGGTAAGGCAGTGTTCCACAGTGCCCCATGTTAAAGGACCAAGTGCCAAAAATCTTCTTTAAGACAGTGGAACAAGAAGCAAGGGCTGTGGAGAAGAGTCAGAGGGCAGCAAACAGTTCAGGAATCCAGCAGCTGGATCCAGACCATTGCTGTACTGACAATAACCAATACCAGCAGAAGCTCCCCATCACCTCCACCTCAGGACTGTTTCCGGAAGGTGAAAATATCCCGTGTTTTGGATCCTTTCTTGCCCTCAGGTGGAGGCGTGGGGGTGGGATTTGGTGAAGACAAAGGTGTGCATGACGGGGAGGGCGAGGAGGGCTGAGGGGTGGAAGTGCCTCCATAGGGGCAGCTCTGTGAGTCTGGATGTTCACCTGAACACTCCACAGTGGGGATGTAACGGCTGTCCCACATTCCTGGACCACACAGTTTACAAAGGTCATGTAGGCTGCATGGGATCCTGGGTAGGAGGCGGAACTGGTAGAGAAGGCTGCGGGCCTGGGAGAGCAGATGAAAGTGGCAGGAAGAACTTAAACAGCTAAATAAAAACAGCTAAAAGAGTGAAAGGAGCTTCAGACAGACAAGAAACAAGTTAACTGGAGATCAGACTAACTGGCATAGAGCATTAAAATACATCGATATCCTTGACTTCCAGCTACAGGACAACAGCACGCTACCAAGGTCAGCATCGCATTGTGAGTGACCTAAAGCTAAGAAGCTGCCCTCCCCAATTCTGAAACATTGGATGGAAAATCTCAGGCAACAACAACAGGAGTTATGTGTTCTGCATGCTAACATGAACTCACTGCCTGTGGTTGCAGCAGCACTAACATAACATCCATAAACATGAGGAAGGAGGCACAGACACAGATGCAGATCATAAATCCTCTGCATGGCATGGCAGCATCATTTAGCACTTCAAGGCCTCTGTGGGCAGGTTATGGTATATTAGATTTGCTTTGCTGCACCATTTAACAGGGATACCTGATGTAAACACAACATTAATTTCAATAAAATGTAGAGCATTAATTTGATTATATTAATAATTTAAGATGCATAGATGACTGTGTAATTTGAATCTAGAGAAGCGTAAAAAAAAAAAAAAAAAATCACTTTGATACCTTGCGTAGCACCAGCTCTCCATTCATGTGCATTGAGAGGTTGCTGAAGTGGAGCAACATTTGGTCAGTGGCAAGCTGCTGTTCTGTCACATCTTCCCCATAGAGAACTATGATGGCCACACACAGGAACAGGTGGAAGTAGTCCGTCTATAAAGAGAAGGAAACAGCATTAGTGAAACGTTCAACATTTGCTTTGAAAAAATGATCATGTTTTTGGGGCCTACGACACAGTCTCATCTCTCTGTGTTTAGTCATGCCCTTGCTGGAGGGAACAGTAAGAAGGTTACACAGAACAAAGAGAGACACAAATAGATACATACAGAATTCAAATTAACATTGAAATCCAGTTCAAGGAAAACACATGTGAGACAGACTAGTGTGACAAAGAAAGGTAAAGGCTGGATTAGTAGGCCTTCACCATTTGATATTGTATACACACCATCTCTAGGTACCCTTTACTGTCTTAATTATGAACTCAAACCATCCAAGCCATCCTTTTTCTCTTTAAAGATATCAGTACTGCTCGTCTCCCATCACTTGTAATGGGTTGTCAGAAAATAAGATGTTTCTATTTTTACCGCACAATTATGAATTTCATCAATGATTCAATCATTGCAGCTAATGTAAAAGTAACCTACAGCAGTCTAGAGCAGTATTGTGATCCAATATTACTTGATGCCCTACTTTCATAGAAAAATCTTACGTTAATCAAAATTCTTTTTTTTTGGGGGGGGGGGGGGATATCAGGTACATGACATTTAACTGCCTTATCTGAGTGAAACCTCAGATAAGGCAGCCATCTTCTCCTTCACCACCTGTAGCTGTGGCTAGGAACGTCTAGCAGAGAGTCTGAACAGATGGCGTGACAGAAAGATGGATATTTGACCCCACCTCAGCGAGGAGAGGTGTTAAGCTCTGTGTCCTGGCAGTGAACATGGCAGATACAAGTTCACCAGAACCTCTGACAGAACCCCCAGCAGGGGGTCTGGGGGTTTATTCATATTGGTAGTTTCAGTATTATTTTGCATTAAAGATTTGAGTAAATAAAGCACAGAAATTGACGTAATTAGGGAAGATTACGTCTGAATGGGGGATTTAATGATATATTAAATCTTTATTGAAAAGAAAAATCGGATCTATTTGCTGTTAAATTAAAGCCTTAAAAAGCCTTCAACACTAAGAAAAAGTAACATGACATTTTAAATTCATTTAGCAGGATTACAACAGTCTGTGGTGGCAGGCTTTAAAAGAGTAACACTGTCTCTTTCTGCAGGCACCGTGAAAAATCATCAATCAAGTCCTGCAGTGACGCTGAATATCAACAATCGCATGCTCTCATATATGCAAATTCTTTTTATAAACTCATATATGCAAAGGAGCAGAAGGACTCAGCCTGACCTGGTAGTGTGCCCAGCAGGCCTCCCACATGCGCAAAGCCTCGGTGTCAGGGAACTCTCGCTTGAAGCAGAGCAGAATCCAGCGGTGGCAGAAGAGCAGCTGGAGGCCGTCCTCCCCAAGTCTAGTCAGGTGCTGGTGGAAGCGGGGCAGCATGAGACGCAGCAGCTCCCGCAGGTACATCTGGACGGGGACAAGAAGGTTAAACACCATTTTACAAAAAAAAAAAAAAAAAACAAACATTTCATATTGATATTTTAGTAATCTTCGGCTGGAATTTTGCCTATGACAGGATGGGCAACAGTATTAAAAGCCTTAAAGAGGAATTTATTTTGAGATACTTTGGTAGATCACCTGCAGTAGTGTTGAACACCAAAGTTTGGAATGAAAAATATCCAAATGGAAATTGTTTTTAGACAGCTTCTCTCTTGGATCACATTCATAAAGGTGCACTTGTTTGTACATGTGAAATAAAGAATGTACAAAAGCATTTGTATATTATTCAATCCCTGTTCTTAACAGTGTTTACTCTGTGAGGTGGATGTCGCAATCAGTGTCAGAAGGTGACTGCGTGTCACATTTTCACATTGTCATGATTCCATGTTTTCTAGTATTTGCTGTAAACCACATTGACACACACAAACATCCTACCAGCTGCCTCTCCATGTCCTCATCCCGTGGTGAGCTGATGAAGATGGTGTTCTCCATGAGGCCAACAAAGCACCAGAAAGTGTCGCTTTCATCTTGGATCTCGGTGAGCAGTGGGGCCACCAGGTCCGACATGCCCTGGCAGTAGCCCATGTCTGGATTAAACACTGCATAGTTGAGCAGAATGCGCCTGCGACAAGAGCCGCCATGGACATCTTAGTGCTGAATTTATATCTCAGTATACGGGACAATATTAGAATCTGAACATTTCGTTTGGTGGCTTTTTTTGATAGTCTCTTATAAAGACAAACCACAGAAAAGTATCTTCCCACCCAAATGCTCTGAACGATCCAGCATGTGTTTCAGCATTGCTAGCAATGCCCAGAAATACATGACAAGCCCTGCTTAGTGGTTGCTATGCCAACTGCTCTGGTAACCAGGGAGATAATTAATGATCTTACTTTTTTTTTTTTTCCCTTGTTTTCTACATGGATACTACTTTGAAGAAACTTCCACTGCCAGTCCTCATGCATTAGTAAGTGTTGTACAAACAAAGGGAAAACTCTGAGGAGGCTTTTATTATTTTAGTGCAATATTCTCAAAGAAGGAAATGAACAAGAGCCTTTTCAGGAAGCAGAGTTTCCAGTGGTAGAAATGAGGTAAGGATTTAAGCATCTCAGTTCAAATGAACACTTAAACTCAAAATCCCAAAGGATCTTATCAGTCACATATCAATACAATAGATATGAGATAACAGAGAAAGGATGAGCTCAGTGCTCTGGATGTGGAAGTGTGCAGTACTGGCATTACCCCACCCCACACACACCATAAGATGTAATACCTAGACAAATACCAGGAGCCTCAATAAGAGTCACTAAACTAATATGCTATTTAAATCCTCCTGCTCCTCATTTAGAAAGCCATTAGCTCTGAGTATGCATCAAAAGTGCTCAGACGGCTTAGTCAGAGTCAATAAAGCATGAAACTCATTTACGGCTCCCCCAGAGTTCAGAATATGAAATGAATAGGTATGCCTGTGTGATGAGCTAAGGAGTAGGGATGATAGGACAGCTTGAGAGAAGGTAGCAGAAACAGAGAATGCAAGAAATAGAGATCAGGAGTGGTGGGGGGGTGAGAATGAAAGAGAAGACTGAGACACGAGTCTAACCTCATGATCTCCACATTGGGGTTATTCTCTCCTCTGAAGAAGTTGTTGCTACGGTCTGTTCTCACCACATCTTTGTCCACCGTGAACTGGACCTTTCTCCAGAACTCACTGTGCTCCTCTGGGCTCATGGACAGTCTGTAGAAACACCGCAAGTGCAAGAAAGTTACAGATAAGTTAATTGGTTTGGTTATGAAAGAATAAAAAGAAAAAGTATGTCTAAGAAAGTTTTTACAACACCGTCTCGAAGGAACAGCCTGGTAATTAGGGTAAGAAAATAATCTTTACCTTAAATGTTACTCTGGTGTAAAAAACTAATACTTAGTTGCAAACTAACTAACAAATGTGGGGGTAGATAAGCAACAGACTGAGGGGGTATTTTACCAAAGCACTCCATTGAGGATAATACCAAAACCATAAAACCCCCGACCATCCCTCTAAATGTTAGGGACTATATTAGCAATGTACTCCGTGTATTGCACTAATGTACTCGAGTCCTAACAAGCAGAGGGGATTTAATTAACATTGTTTGTTTTCCATGTGGCCCCACCAGGAATAATGAGAGCACACCTGATGCAATGCCATGCAACTGTTTAGTTTCAGTACCGTGTGTTTGTGTCGTTGCACCCTCCCCGGCCACCTTTCTATTGTTCTCTCTCCAGAGGACACTACTCATGAGTTTAGTGCATGTTCTCAACACTTTATATTTCTCCGGGCTGGTAGGGTTAAGCTAAAATGTTGATGTGTTTATATGGGTTAGTAAATAAGAACATCATCATTTTATAAACAACCACTGACTAATGATTGATTCTCATTCAACCTGTTTCATGTGTATCAAAAGGAAAATGGGTGCAGACCAGCAGCACATACCACCATTAGTAACCTAAGCTTGTTTTCAATGTTCACCCTGTGTTTAGCCTTTAAAAAGTATAGAAATGTACATTGAAACACAAAGCAGGTCAATAGTAAAATAGAATTAACATGAAATTCTGTAACAAGCACCAGACCATCCACATGACTGATCCACTTTAAAAATAGTTTCAGCTTAAGTTCAAATGAATCCCATTTATGATGCCCTCTGGGCTGAGTTAAGACTCAGCTGTATTACTTTTTAGCCCAGCTATGACAAGACAAACAGATTAACTAAACCTGAAACAATTACACTGATGATAACTGGTCAGCAGTCATTTTATTACTGGTAAATGGCTTAAGGCTTTTTTTTGTTTGTTTGAACATCTCCAAAGGACTATATAATGAGCATCTTTGGGGTTTGGGCAAATGGTGAAACAAAAGATACCAACATCTTGAGACTGAGTTAACATTTTTCAAGCTGAACATTAGAAAAAGATGTATAAATGAACAAAGAACATATCACTGACAGCAAGAAGTGAACTTCCACTTCTCGTACAGAAATCAAAACCAGAAATGGAACTGTTTGGAATTTACATCAACAACTGAATATGAGCACTTTCTGTTCAGGCCAGTTGCAGAGGATATTTCCTTGGGTCAAGCATGCAGTGTGTTACACAAGCGTTTCAAAATATATTGCAAATAAAGACTTGACTCACATTAAACCATAAATATAATTATCAGTGTTCCACTGCAAAAAAAGATGTTCCAGCAAAAAAGAAATGCTCACTACATTACCTGGCACTAAGCAACGAAGTCTGTGCTTTTTCATATTATCAGTGAGCGTAAAAAGTCTGTTTACTTGCTACAGCTGCAATACTTCCCTTTCACACTGCTCAGTTATTATAGCTAAGGGAATAACAGAGGGTTAGGAGACAGGGGCAAACCTACAGAGAAGTACCCTTGCTTCTAATGATCAACCGGTGGCCCTGGAGGCTGCTCTGTAGTCAAATGGTCTTAAAAAGAAATCCATATCAGAGTCAGAACAAGGGCTCTAATTACCTGACTTCAGTGAGAGCTTCTGATGTACTCAAAATGTTAATAGGCCATATAGATGAAACAGGCCCAATTATAATATTCATTACAGGCAGAGCAGCATATGTGAAAATATGTGTACACTCAACCTTTGGATGGTGGGGTGAAAACAAATAAAGATTGGCGGATGTGCTTTTGTGTGTGTGACGTGTGTGCGACATGTGTGCATGTGCTTGTCCGTGCGTGCTAGAGGTGTGCTTGATGAGCGAGCATGATCTGATAAGCGCTGACAGGTTTTTTTCTCCAGAGACCCTTTATTTCACACCCGGCACCTCCCCTTAACACTTCCCTGATTGTGCCTATTGATTGCTCAGTGCCTGCGATGAAAAGCCACACCAGGCTCACATATGGTTTAATGTTTGACTGACTGAGCGTTTGGCAACCAATACTGCAGCCATGCGATAGTTCACCTGCTGTTCCACAGTGTCAAGAATATTGCTGTCTCTTAGTGAGATATTTTTAAATGAATTGATTTCCATAGCGTGAGAATAACTTGTTGCGTGTCACTCTTTTTTTTTTTTTTGGTGGTACAGATCATCAGCACATAGGAAATCCCCATATCTCTAAACAGCAAAAAACCTTCTCTGCTGGATGTCTTGATAGTGGCTGCGTTTCTGCAGTCTCCAGGCCTCCCTCTCCTGGGAGGTAGAGTCATAGCTGTAGTAGTGCAGCAGAAAGGGCCACACCTCACCACGGATTGAAGGGTCAATACCACCAAAGAAGATGGCCTGGTGATAAGTGGGACGTGAAAAACACAATGTGAACAAAGGTAACATTCTTGAACATAAAGCACTCAATTAGGGACCATTTCAGGATAACTGAGAGAATATATTACATGCAAACAACACATCCACATGCAGTGGTGATGACGCCGAGTACACTCAGCTATTACCTTCGCAAACAGTAGCAGATACTATTTCATGAATATTGCAAAAATGCTTCATGTCCAACAAAAAGCAGCACAGCTCTGTCTCTGTATATGTGTGTTTAAGGAGGAAATTTGTTGGTCCCAGCTAAACTGCCACCAAGTCATTTCAGTAAGATTGTGAACTTTCAACTGAGTCAGTCCCAGAGCACTAAAGTGACTCACTGGGGACTAGCCGTGACCAGCCCTCTAATTATTTTTTAGAGTGGAGCTGCTGATGAAAACTGAAAGTTACACAATGTGGAGTTTACTTTCAGAATTACTTTCGGCGTGTGTGGGACTGAGGAAAACACAAGATAATGTGAAGCTCTGCGGTATAGCTAACTGCAGGAGAAACCACCATGCAGGCTGACACATTATCTTAGTTACTGATCCCACAGTATTGTAAATCCAACCTCACAGACATACCTTACGCAACTTGTACTCCTCCTCTACCTGGCCAGTTTGGTTGAGGTGACGTAGCCAGGTAGTCACATCCAGCCTGCGATAAAGCCTCTCCTCTGGGTGGGTCTCTGCTGATGGCAGGGTGGGCCTCTGGATGGAAAACTGCATGCAGGATTTCTCATCTGACACCTGAAGGACAGAGAGACAACAGACTTCAGAAAAATCAGCTAATCAGGTAAAAATGTGGGAAGAGAATCAAAATCTGAACAGAAAACCAGGAGAGAGAAGACAAAAATGTCTTTGTTTCCTTATAAAACTTGATGCCAAACAGAATTTTGGACTGTAACCCGACCAGGTCTTTAGGCTGAGTTTCCCGGCAGCATTTCCACTGTTGGAACACCTCGGCCAGCTTGTCCAGGCCAGCATGATGGAAGTGAAGGATCTTATATTGGCTCTCTCTGCTAGCAATCACCAGTTGGCCACTGGTACATGCCTCATCACTGCAAAAATAACAAAACAAGAAAATAACACTCACAAACCCCTCAGAAGGAATATGTTCATGGGTTAATAAGTACAATAAAAGACAGCTTACAAGAATCACAAAACCATATTTCTTACTTTTTGATAATATATTCATCTGGTTTTGAAATTGTCATTATAAAACACAGACACCTTCCTAAAACCCACAACACAGCATGAAACACTACATAGTAGTGCAATGAGATGCACTAAGCTGACCTCCCTGTGACCTTTTGTACACCCAGCTGACCTGAAGAAGAGTCTCAGCGACCTCATGTGACCCAGATCCACCCTGAAAACTCCACATAACTGCTCCAAAGCGAGCACCTTCTGCTGCTCCTCCCATCGCACACCCTGTGACTGGCCACTGCTCTCGGACGGGGCATGGCTATCCAGGCTGGAAGCAGAGCTGGCCGAGTGGGCCATGGTATCCTCAGACAGTTCTCTGGCAGAAAAAAATAAATAAATAATAAGAATCTGGGGTTACTTATTATAGTTTAATTGCACTAAAAGGAGCCGACTAATGTTTTCCATGAAATCAAAGGAGTGAGACATTTGATGTTTATCTCCCTGCAAAAAAAAAAAAAAAAAAAGTCTTTCTAATTCACGCATAAATAATATCAATTATTGTAGTCAGTGACCAGTCATATTTAGCCAGAGATAACGCTGTAGATGTATAGGCTAATCCCTGTTCAGCCCTGTTGTTTTGTGTCTCAATATGGTTCCGCCAAGAGGTTGAGAATGGGAGGAATGCATGGAGGCTTCTGAGGACACGTACACCCAGACACACACAAGGAAATCTGTACACACACAAATCACACTGTCTGCTGTCCAATTTCCCCTGTCATTCCCCCACGGCGAGCATGTTGTTCCCGGCACTGAAACCTGAGCCGAGGGTTCTTCTGTTGCCGAAGAAGGCGCAGAAGTACACATACACCATGCATATATGTCCAGAAAGACATACACAACAACAACAGAAAAAAGAGTCCTAGCTGAAATGAACAAACATCCTCCACTACAGCAGCCCATCTCCACAACACACAAAATATCTTCATTTGTAAGAAATACTGACTGGCTGGCATGTTTAATATCTTTCACACTCGCACAAACCCACACACATACACTCTAGTGAATGGACCATGGCTAATGACCATAATGCACTCTCAAACACGTCTCAAGACATGCTAATGCTGAGAAACAGACCAACACATAAATGTGTTAAACCCACTGACATTTGAGCTGTAGATGTCTAAATGAAGTTATCTGTACTGACTAGCACTTACTAAGAAATGCACTTGTTCACTTTAAAAAATAAATGCAGTTTGATCTAATACAGAAAAAAAAATCCTACAAGAACTGTTTCTCCATCTGGTTTCAGTAAATGGGTCAATTAAAAAGGATAATTCTGTAAAATTAAACATCTTTACATTTGGAAAAAAAAGTGGCACATTGGTACTTTGAATAGATGAGAGAGGCATGTCTAATTACACCATGAATCAATCATGTCTAGCTAATCATTTCCCTGTTAGCAGATGGGAAAATAACACAGCTGATCAATTCAAGCTGCACAGTTTCTTCTGCTATTTGGTGATTTACTGCTCACTGTCTCATGTATCACACCACAAACCAGACTGTAGAACATAAGGAGACAAGGAGAGAGGCACAGAGAGCTCAGAGCTAAACAATCTGAAATGTGGAAGAGCTCTTAAAAGGACTACTGGACTAATTTTTTCATGACTCCACTGATTTTCAAGCTCAAGGTGTTTAATAGACTCACGAGCTCATTTACAGCAGACCTTTCACTCATTCTGTGCATGTACAAAAGCATATTTGCATAACTCACTGCATTGAAATAAAAGTGCAAAAACCATGGAAAACTGAGGGATAAAGCACATGATTCTTGGCATTTAAGCACGGATAGCCTACTGTGTTGCACTCAAGCAGAAACTCCATGAATGATTAACAGTCTGTCAGTGTCAACAGCCTGATTTTATTCGTGCACTGTAGGAAGCAGCCCCGCCATAAACTGTACACAGAGTACATTATGTAAACAAGCTATTTTGATGGAGCCAGGCTTCTGTAAGTGGCAGGTCCCACTAGGCCAGGGTGAGATCAAACTGCCCTGAGGCCCTTCGTAACACTTCTCTCCACATACAAGGGACTTTACCCCAGGGGAAAGTGCTGCCAAGTCACCCTGAGAACCAGGTCCAAGTGCCTCCAGGGACTCCCAGGCCCTTCAGCTAATCCTTGGAGGGAAAAGAGAGCAGAGGGAGGGCTAGGGTGAAGAGGGTGACCAGAATGGGCTCTGCAGAACACACTGGAAAGTGGTCAGTTTGGAAAAATGCATTAATCATGTGGTATTCCTACAATCCCAGATCAGTAATAACATACATTTGAATCAAATATTCCTTTTCAGGACTTCTTATACAATAGGCATCCTCTGGAGAGGGTTTGGGGCTCACAAAGAGTGGCTCAAGATATATTTTAGGAAGCTTGCTTAATTCAGACGCAGGTTTATTCAAACTTTTAAGCTAGTTTGATGTCTTAAAATCAGTTACCACTTTACCAAAAAAAAAAGTATTTTTCTGGTACCACATTATATGTATGCCCATGTGAATCCTGTAAAACAATAAAATGTAAAGATGCTGACGAAGAAACTGTGGTCAGACATACAGCATGTAACTGCTCATTAGTTACTACAAGCAGAGATTTTTTCATTTTAAAGCATAATGAGCCAGTAATGTTGGAAACCA
This sequence comes from Echeneis naucrates, assembly GCF_900963305.1. NCBI lineage: Eukaryota > Metazoa > Chordata > Actinopteri > Carangiformes > Echeneidae > Echeneis > Echeneis naucrates. Next base: position 7,301,836 of record NC_042518.1, read on the forward strand.
CTATTCTGAAAGTAAAGCTCCAAGAAGGCACTACTACACTTTTACAGCCAGGGTACTTCACTAAAATACAGTTAAGCATTTTAAATATTAAAGACACTTGTTAAAAAGCTTCACAGAGATTGCTGTGGATTTATCTTTTTTTGCTCTCCCACCACTCTCTTCTCCCCCCTTCCTTTTCATCCGCTCTCGCACTCCCATACGCGATTCTTTCTCTTTGAATGATTCCAAGTGACATGTTTCCAGTTCCTGGCCCCTTAACAGTGTCAATTAAAGCAAGAGAGAGAGAAAGAGAGATTGAGTGGGTTCCAGGGTTTTGGCTGCTGCTCCGCTCTCTTCAGTCCTCTAATCCGGAGAGCTGACATTCAGCCCAGCACAACAACCCCGGGAGCACTGGGAATCAAAGGGCTTCACACAGACTTCAGGAAGGGAAGGGGAGGAGGGCAAGATATTTGAGAGGTGGGCAACACCGAAAGAAACAATATTGAGAAAAACAGAGTTAATAATATACAGGAGAAAAGCAAAACGAAGAGTGGAAGGAATGGACAGCTACAGAGACAGAGAGAGACAAAAAAATTAAGGGAAAGTCGGGAGGAGAAGAATATGGATATGAGTGCCATGCAGCCAAAGAGGGACACTAACGGCAAGTGAAGCACAGAGCAGACAAGGAAGAGAAGGACAGAGTAAAGGTTAGAAGCTGTGACGCGCAGAGCATTGCCAAGTCATACACTCCCTGCACTTACAGCAAACTGGGTCTGAGAGTGGTTAAAAATGCTTAAACACACACCGATTCACTCTCTAACTCTCCTCACACACACACACACACACACACACACTAACACTAACACAAGCTAACACATTCTGGGCAACTTGTCAGGCCAAATAGCTGCGTGAGGAAACGACCACGAAGGGAATCATAAAGTTAAATGGCTGTGAGGTTCGGACAGCAACACAGTCACTGTCCAGATGGCTCCCCTGATTAAAGAGCAGTCTCTGGGAGTGCAGAGGTTTTGGGTTTGTAGGATTTGGGGACTAATTTGTGGCCATCTGTGACTTCATGAAACATTCAAATTGAGAGCTGCTTGAAATTTGTGAACCCATTCTGAAGTCTGATTAAATTTCATGTCCCCCTCCTAAAGTCATCTACCTGCTTTTCAGTCAGTTGTAGTGCAGTCGGCCACCTTGTGGTTTAAGAGTGTAAACTGTCCCTTGTGCCATCAGTTCTTTCTTTTTGGCTCCACCTTGTGGCAGGTCGGAGTAACAAATTTATGGTCAAAGTACCTGGAGTAATACATAACCACCCGAGTTACAAATCAGAGATTTGATAGTTCTCTGACTTCCTATTACATCTCATCATCATTTGAAACGATAAGCCTGGGAGGTTCTTAGAAACTGGTGATTCAACTTTTTTTGTTGACTTATTTTCAGAACAAGATTAAGACTAGTTAAACCTAGTCTCTGGCTCAAGAAAGTCATGGGACTTTTTGCATTTTGCTATTGTGTCAGAAGGTTTCAGTCCTGCATCTCTCAGTACTCTCCTACAATCTATACTCACAACATTTTAATAAAACCCGTTATTTGCTAACTGATAATGTTGGATAAAAATATGAGCTCATTTACATATGGTCATCAAAGACAGGTAAGTCTGCAAAGGGAAAGCCAAACCTTGCACCCACAGTGCATAACTGATGATTCTGTACAAAACATGGTTAAGCTATGTCATTAGGTGCTTTTATGAAGAAAAAAAGTCTACAACATTGACGTATCTACAAAGAAAGGCATTGATTTGGCTTGTTCACACATAATCTTTAAATAACCAATGACCAAAAGGCTCAGATTAACACTGATGTACCCTTTACACCCAGTCCCACAGCATTTAGCTAACTGTGTGGGTTCATTCAGTCAGTCAGTGACAGACGGGGAATGCAGATACAATATAGACCATGAATGAAGCACATCTCAACCCTCTCACTAACCTGCTTTCATTGTCCAGGAAAACTGAGCTGCTGCTCTCACAGAGGGCCTCGCTGACGGGGGACAGACAGAAAGGGGAGGAGAAGGTGTCCGAGTCAGAGCCCATGGTGCTGTCCCTACTCACTTCATCTGACAGCTCACAGGAGCCCTCATCTCCTTCCTCCCCAGCTGAAGGGAACTGCTGATGGTGAGCTGAGGAATCTGCTCCAGGCTCCACTACCAGGCTGTGGTTCTCTGTGGAGGTGCTGCTGGTAATGTTCCTCTCCTCATCCTCATCTTCCTCCTGGGCTGCTGGGGGTCGGGAGTGGGGTCTGGAAAGGCAATCCATATCATGCAAAATATGAACGTATCATATTTAATTATAATATTTGACAGCTTGGATTTCACAGTACCCATCATTCTGTTACACTGAGGATATTTTAGCACATGCGTTACTGGGGAAGAATGTCCTCTCATTTCTCTAAATCATCTTTAACATCATCCTACAGCTTGATTGGAGTCCAGCTGTTGTGGCCTCAGATCACAGGACGTGATCTCTGTACAAGAGGTCATGAGGTCAAAGGAACTGCCTGCAGAGCTCAGACGTTATTGTATCAAAGCATGGATTCGGGTAGGGGTGAAGGTTACCAACAGCACATTGCTCTCTTAAATTCTTGAAGGAGGTTTAGAAAAACTTCCTAGAGCTGGATGCCTTGCCAAGCTGAGTAATCAGGAAAGAAGGTCCTTGGCAAGAGATGTGACCCAGAGCCCAATTGGCACTCTGGCTCAGCTCCAAAAATTCTGCGAGGAGAGACTCCAGAAGGACAACCAACACTGCGACACTACAGCCATTTGATCTGTGTTATGGCAGACTGGCCAGAGACAAGCATCTCCTCAGTGAAAAAAAAGCACGGAAGTGTGGAGTTTGTGAAAACAAAGCCACCCAAAGACTCTCAAGACTTTGAGAAACAAGATCTAAGAAACACGTCATGAGGAATTCAGGCACCAGTCATGACTTGCCCAGTTACAATATTTTCAGATCATAGCACAAAGATATCCTTACTGAAAACCAACCTCAGACTGGCAGAAGGTCCAGCTGCCAACAGGACAATAAACGCACACAGCCAAGATAATGCAAGAGTGGTATAGGGACAACTCTGTAAATGTCATCAACGGCCCGCCCAGAGACTCGAACCCACTCAAAAATCTCTGGAGACCTGAAAATGACTGTACATCACAACAGGTCTCCATCCAAGCATCCAAACCCAAAGCCTGAGAGAATCCGCAGAGACAACTGGCACAAACTCTCCAAACCCATGTGTGTAGAGTTGGCTCCCAGCTTGTCTGTCACCCACAAAATTTGAATCATTTCCATCTTTGAGCTCAAGTGTAACTTGTGCCAAATTTGAAGGGTGTTACTGAGATATCAGCTCTCCCTTTGTGGAGGTATTAAAGTCATCTGTTTAAATGGATCCAAGAGATTTTAAGAAATAACTTTCTCACCGTCGCCCTCTGCGGCGTGCATTCCTCCGCACAGGGGAGCTCTCGGGTGTGATGTAACGCAGAGCCTCCTCGTCTTGCCTCTGGATGCGGGAATTGGGAACCCAGGTCAGTATAAGAGTGGTGCCCAGACTTTCATCCTTTTCCACATGCACACACAGGTAGCCTGCAGGGGGCAACATAAATCACCATTGTCTGAGTTGATTAGTAAATATGTTGAGAATAAGCAGGGAACATGAGAGGAAAGGAAAAAAACTTTTCATAGCACAGCAAGTTTAAAACAAATGCAAAGTCTAAGAAGAGGAAACACATGGGGGCGACTGCACAAACAAAACCTGAGGGGCAAGAAACAAACCCAACATCACACACACAGACGAAAAGAATAACAGGATAAAGGAGATGACACATGAAGGCCATACTAACATAAAAAAAAAAAAAAATCAGGAGGAAGAAAGGTTGGCTGTTTATTTTTTCTGTACATAGATGCAGAAGAAGTGTGTCATAGGGAACTGTAAAGCTCCCATATGTATATGACCTGTTTATAATACTATGTTTTAGAAGTTTTTGGAAAACTTTTCATATATACTTATATATACTAAATCTAAAACGAAATAAATACTAAATTAAGTGCCTATTCTCAAATAACTAATTTATATCTTCTATCTAGTGTCATTTTTCATCAAATTTTATTTTCTTTCTTGTATTTTTGAGTCCTCTTTGCCTTTTCATATTTGGCTTCATGTTTCTTTTATATCCTTATCCAAAACCCATCACTGATTTAACCACTTCCCCATGAACTCATACAACACAGTGTACATACTAAGATTGTATTATATTTTTATTTTTTGTGATAATTTGCACTTCGTAAATTTAATTTGTTGATAAAGCTTCCTATTTAGATTTAATTTATTCAAACGGCAGTATTTGCTTTGTTTCATTGTCCTAAAGAACATTCCTCCTTTGTAAAACCAGACTGTGATTCTAACCTCATTACTTGTCTTGGGAAAAAGTCAAAGAAAGCTGTTCCTTTTGGCCTGAATCATCTACTCTGCAGCTGTGTTCACACCACAGAGGAAAATAATAAGATAGTTTCAACATCAGTCTAGCCTAACCTGGGTGATGCTCAGCCAGACCAGGCAGGGGCTCTGCAGGGTGCACACAAACATTATTTTTGGAGAAGATGATCTCGCCATCCAGGCCTGAGCGTAGTGACGAACCCCCCGCCCCAGGGTTAAAGGTCAGGAGGTCGGAGGCCTTGGTGGAGGCACGCCGCAGGAGCCGACCCAGAGACATCTCCTCAGAAAACAGGACACTGGGCCCATCCTCTGTAAATGGGGATTTTGGAAAAGAACGAGAGGTTTTAGAACAAAAAGGAAGATGGACACTACATCATAGAAATAGCATGGGAGTGTTGAAGAAAAACTGAAACATTATGCTCAGCTAAATATTTTAAAAACAAAGTTTGGCATTGTATGGCTGCATAAACAGTCACCTGCACCTCACCTCCTCTGTCACATGTGTGCTCGTAGTTACTGCAGTGTCCTTACTGCAGCGCTCAACGCCAGAACCCCCTCCCTTCTGTACTTGTTCAGCATTTCCCTGTACCACATTTTCTTTACACACACACACACACACACACACACACACACACACACACACACACACCACACACACACACACACACACACACACACACACACACACACACACACACACACACACACACACACACACACACACACACAGGTTCTGTGGATCTTGTACTGATGTGTGACTGTGTGTGTGTGACCCCTCCTTTGGTAAACAACACACTCACATACCGGTCTTTACACACACAAAGTCGTGCAAACACACTTGACTCTATCCGTGTGAAATTCCAAGACAGTTATCAGTAGCCAACAGATGTCATGAACAGCAGCAATGAAATGGGATCAGCATGTCACAACACCAATGTTTAGTTCGTCTGCTTCAGGTGTACGGACCAGACAAACCTCACATGAGCAAAACGTAGAGCAGCTCTTTTGATGCTACAGCGTGGCGATCTCCTGAACAATATGAAAAAGCTTGGATGGGATCTTACGCTTCAGGCACGAGAAACAAATGCAGTCAAACTTTTTTTTTTTTTTGCTTCAGTTTGGTCCCCTCACATACAGTAGAACTCACTCATTGTCTTTCTCATGATATGAGGTGTACAATATCTCTTTCTCTCTGAATCCACTTAATGTGTGCAACCCTGTTCTCTTGTTGGTTGAGAACTCTCACACATACTTCTAACTCCGTCTGAGGAATGTTCCCTCCTTTTTCCTCAGAGGGCCTGTTTACCTCTGCTTGATTAAGCAGCCACCTCACTTCCTGATGCCAGGCCCCATACAGGAAGGCTGCTGGCACGAAATCCAGGCAGGACCTCGGAAAGGGGCCTTTACCAAGAGCCATCATTTGGCTTACAACTGAAAAGTTTCTTCTTCTTCTTCTTTTTTTTTTTTTTTTTTTGGGGGGGGGGTGGGGGCAACATTCACATATGGCAAGCTTGTAAAAATGAGCTGATGTTTTTTGCAGATGTCAAATATCTGAGACCTTATTTTTTACTGTCTTTTTCAATTGATGGATTGATTGTTTAATACATCAAAAGGAACTGTACAAATGTTCATCGCAACGTATATCTGGTTTTCTCCGACTAGTACTCCAAAATGCAAACATTGCAAATCTAAAATGACACTTTATAAATGACTGTAATAAATAATTTTTATCAAAATTCAAGCAAAAATATATTTTTTTCTGAAATAAATGCCATAATTAATGTTAGGTAGCTAATTGGATCACTGCTAATTTCACAGCTAACCTGTACACTAGTATATTCATATGGGACACAACAGACTTGATGAATGAAAATATCAACAGAACAACAAAGGTTTTGTTGCCAAGTGCCAATTCTATTGTCTGCAAACCACAACATTTGACTACTATTGAGCACTAACAGCCACTGGGCTGTTTGCCTGGTAACTGTTTGAACAGCACTTGACTGAAAAGACAAACACTGATATGACAAATGGGCAAACACAGTGTCTACATGCTTTGACTTTTCATTAAAAACAGGTTACCTGAGCATCACTGGCATAATGGCAGGGCTTTTCAACATGACACTCAACTGTTTCAGTGGCTCCAAAACAGCAATAATACATTCACTGCTGTGCTTCTGGCCAGTAGTTATTTTCGTCTGTGTGATTACAGGGTGACACAGGACAGTTTGATATAGCTCCTTCATACAGTCTGTCAAAGCACAGACACGCCTGTCTTCTCACTCCATCTTTTATTCTGTCAACACCTCAGTGTGTTCATACACTGCCTCTCCTTTCTGACCTTTCATTCTTTTATCAAATGCCTTGCATCCTAAACTCTGTGTAGTACCACTGTGACCTGGAGGTTACTTCACACTTTTCAAAAACATTTAACAGATTGTCTGCCAAAATCTGAGACTTAAATAACAGACCATGAAAATTTAGAAACTATAGAAGCCACAAGCGAACAGGGTCTCAGCTTCTCACCTCTTGGCAACATTAATTAAGCTGTCGCGCTGACATCTGAGGAAGGGAGGCTTCCCCATTTTTCATTTGTACTGTACACTAACGTGCCTGAGGCAGCAGACCAGACAGCGACACAGAGAAGCCTGAAAAACAACGTTATTGTGGACACTGCACAAGGAGACTTTGTGGGTGATTCAAAGGCATTTCATATTCAAAGTCAAAGTTTTACTTGATGTACAGGTTTAAAAGCAGATTGTCTTACAGGGAAATGTTATATTAAGCTCCATGTCATGCAATAATACTTTGTTTCCTTGAATGCATACACTTCATTGAGGAGCAGAATAAAAAAAATAAACTTTTAACCTTTGCAACCACTAGCTGGTATTGAGTGATTAAAAATAGGTGGATGAACTTGGACATCCATTTGGTGATTTTCATGGGTTTTTACAAAGTTAAAGTTGAGGAGAAGTGTTAAATTTGTGTGTTTTTTGGTTTTAAATTGTTCTACAATCAATGAACCTCAATGCAGTTGAGGTTAAATTTGACAGATGGTTATATTTTGACTAACTGACAGACAGAGGGTGTGTGTGTGCGGGTGGATGTTACAGAGTTGAACACTGCTTGCACAAAATATCTGCACTGCATACTGCGTTAAGTTGGTTATATTAACACTGTTGAAATCAACCTGACCTTTTTTTTTGGGGGGGGCTAAACGTGCTGAACTGTATTGCATCTCAGATGATGGGTATAAGAAATTGCAGTACAGGAAAAAACAAAACAAAACAAAACAATATATGCCTGAGCTCATTTGATGAGTAACATCATTATAGTGTTTTGGCAAACTGTCCAAGTCAGAAGATATAATGAACTTTTCTAATAACAAAAGTAACTTACCACTCTGTGTGTCCATGACATGTGCGGTTGTTCTGTTGTTGTCTGCACAAAACACGCAGTATTTGAGGGACACTACAACTGATGTGTGCCAATACTGCTGTGGTGAGATGCATTACATTTAACAGGAGTTTCAGTTTTGTTCCGAAGAACAAGTTAGGGATGCTTGTGTCAGCTCCTACTCAGCATGAAAATAAAATAAAATATAAATCCTTGAGTGAAAAGGTGGCCTTCCTGTCCTGACTGCAGCCGGAGCAGATGGCTCAGTAGTCGGTGTAGCCTGTTAGCATGATGTCAGGGGGCTCCATCTGGTCCTTACCGGGGTCTGACAGGCAGCATCCGGCGGACAGGAGGAGGAGGAGAGGGGTGGATGGGGCTTCTGCCACCGCACCATTACTTACACAGGCCCATAATAATATTTACCGTCGGGGGGTGGGGGGGTGGGGGTGTTTGGCCGGACTCTCTACCTGTACCATCTTCCATAGGAATATATGACTTTAGCTGCCTACACCACAGCCCAAATCTCCACTACGTCACATTGTCCACGTTTACGGACAACTTTAAAGTTTGTGCTAGCAGCCAGCAGCGTTAAACAGCCATGACACGCATGGACTCATACACCTGTTTCAGATAAATGAATGCCGAGCAGCGTGGAGAGAAACGGGGCCAAGCGGCGGAGCTCTCACCTTCAGTCCCGCCGCAGGAGGCTACAGCCCGGGTCGGACATCCGTGTGACCGGGCAGGCAGGGGCCGAGCGGCGGACACCGGTGTGGCTCCGGCTCCCTTCTCCCAAATCAGGTTCAGGTGTCGGGACCGTAGTCTTGCTTGAACCCCCCCAGTGTTTTCCAACAGTGACACCACACGAACAGACTGCTGCTGTTTATGGAGCGAAAGCTTCACTTCCGGTTAGAGCCTTCAAAGTAAAACCGCTAGGTCCAACCACGCGGCGCAGGCGCTGTTGAGAGAATTCGCACCATTTTATTTTGTAAGGAAAGCGTACCCCACTTCCTGTGATAAAATGATCGTGTTCCCTAACTTGATTTAGCAGCTACAGACCAATCCCCCAAAATTTACCGCTTCCGGACTGTCAGATGTTTTTACTGTCACGCCAACCGGGCATTGTAGATATCAGATGGAAAACACAACGGAAATCAAGGCGTGACTTTGCTTTGAAATAAAACACATATATTACACTAACCGTTAACCATCATCCAGCCTACGAAGAGAAGCTGACCTCTTTCCTCACGAGTGACGTTTGTAAGGTCACCGGCAAACGCTTGAACGCAGTTGGTTCCTCATCAGGACCGCAGCTGGAGTCAGAGCATCTCGTCACAGCTACTTTGGCCTCTCTGTTCAAAATCTAGTTTTAGTTCTAACACAAATTATCCGTACTTCAACAATGACAGTGAAAAATGTATTTATTCCCCACAATACATCAAGACTTTGTTTGTTTGTTTTAACTTTAAATTAAAATTGATTTGGAGGTGTTAATGAGCAATACTCAAAATAGACATCTTTGACATTGTATAGTTTTAAAAAAGGTGATATGATCCAAAGGCTTAGCTGTTGTTTGGTGGGAGCACACTAAATTTTTTTCATTCTTAATACTCATAAGTGAAGCTTTTAGCATTGTTTGTCGTCTCACATCACCTGAATTTTGTAAAAAAAAATAAAATAAAAATTCAGTTTATAAAACAAAATAAATAATTGCTGTGATTAATTTCATTTTGGAACTAAACAAAGAAAGCATAAATCAATATATGTAGCATTTTGCATATATTGATTTTTCATGAGAAGCCACTTGCCAGATGGTCAAAACACACACAAACTGATATTGTTTCACTGCTTTATTGGCCCTCTCAAAGATGGATGTGCAGGAATCCGGGTCATTCATCACATTAAATAGACACAATTTACACTTGTTCAGATGTGTCATTGAAGGCCTCAACACTCACAGTGCCTTTGAGAGCCACCTGGGTGTCTCCTCCTACGACTTTACTACTGTAACAAGGCACTCAGGCACTCTCACTGAACTCTCATCTCCTTTGTATTGTACAAGTGTATAAGTTTACACTTATAAAACATCCTTACACCAGTTTAAGGAAATGGTGTCAGCATCAGAGTATAAAATGTGGCTGGATTTCTTTGCATAATGCTGAAGCCCACATCTCATAAAGTTCATCAGGCCATCAAAGAGCCCACTGGACTGTAAACACCTCTGACATGGGTAGGGCCAGGCTGGTCACTGTCAAAACCTGTGTGAAGAAACAGACAGAGAAACTGCTCTAGATTGACAGTCGCAGTCAGACACAGACACTTAACTGCAGAATGACATCATAACCTTTCTGGTGAGGACAGACATCACAGGAAGTAGTGCTGAATCACACTGAATTCACCTTGGTGTTACTGTAATAAATGAAATCCCTGACTTGCTCCCCGTTGGCCAACACATAGTGGGGTGATGATGGGACTCCAAATACCTGCAGCCCTCCCAGTATCAGACCGTCCAGGGCCCCGTTCAGCCTCAGAGGATCACTCACAATCTGAGACTGAAGGGGAAGTAGATTCAGAAAGTTAGTGCAGAGACTCTTTGACTCAAGTATTAAAGTAGCAAAATGTAAATCACGGCTTATTTCATTAGCAAATACACATTGCTCTTCTCTAACTTACCTCTCCAGCAATGAAGGTAACATAGCAATAATTTCCCATCTCATAGGTGTCAAGACTTTCCCCATCATCCCAGAACAAGTCACCCCAGGCCCAACCACCTGCTGACAATGCCACTGTGAGGAAGAAAGGGTTTCTGCGTGAGGCTGTGGTTGTCAGAGCAGGCTCCTTCATGAGAAAAAGAATATTAAAGAAAATATAATGACATTTTGAAGAAATTTTTCACTCCGCGGTATTCCAGTTTTGTTAAGTTTTTTTTTTTTTTTACTTCAGGACATCAGTCCTTGTCAGTGAGAAACTGAGAAACTGATGGTAAGCAACTACATATTGAAAGATTGAAACTGTAATTGCTTTCGCCTGTTTCAATTCTGAACTGATGCTTTTTCACAAATGTTCTTTTTTGTTTACTGAACCAAAAGTGATACAAAGATCCAACTCCCACCTGCTGGGGGATGATGTGTCCCTCCTTCACATGAACGTTGATGGTATCTAGTGGAGCTGGCAGGAGCAGATACTGACCCTTGCTGTAGTAAGGTTGACCCTAGAGAACAAAACAAAGCAGACCAGACCCCAGCAGGAGAACCAATGAACTATAACATCACATGCCACTACTTTATCAACAAGAGAAAAAAAAAAAAGATGGCTTGATAAGCATTGTTTCATATATACCAGTTTTTTGAGAGACAGAAAGACATACATTGTGTAGGCTGTACCAAGTGCAGGGAGGCAGATAGGCAGCCAACTCTACCGCCCCTTCTTCTAAAACTGGGCTAATGAGAAGCGAACTTCCCCACAGGAACTGCCTGTCAATGGTCTGGCAATTTGGATCAGTGGGAAACCTAAAGGGATGGACAGACAGGATATACAATTATACTCTTAATTATATTGTTTTGACAAATGTCACAGACAAGAATAATAGAAGTAGAGAGGAGAGGAGAAGGCAAGACAAGAAGACACCTACTCCATGAAGAGAGGCCTGGCCACTGTGTCAGCAGAGGTGTGTGCATGATGAAAGAGCGTGTAGAGAAATGGGAGAAGGGAGTAACGAAGGTTCAGCGCGCTCCGCATAGCTGCCTGGGCCTTCTGTCCAAATACATAGGGCTCCTGAGGCTGAGAGAGATGAAACACAGACAATGACAAGAGATAGAGTTACCTGAAACAGAGGGACAGGCTCTGAACACAATGGGGAAAACACGCAGGGCAGATTTTTACTTCATCATCAAACCCCCTGACTTATACATAACATTTTTGAACTCAAGGAAACACAAAGGACGTCTCACAGCATTGGGCTTGTCGTTGTGGTTTCTCATAAATGGGTAGAAGGCTCCAAGCTGCATCCATCGTACACACAACTCTTCAGTGGTGTTACCTCCAAAGCCACAGATGTCTGCCCCCACCAGTGGCACTCCGAACAGGCTGAACTGCAGCACCGCTGGCAAGAAAAGGTGGATCTGCGTGTATCATGTGACCCATAGTCCCTCCAAAGAAACTAACCCCCCAACCCCTCAAAAATCACATGAAGTGAAGTAAACAGTAAGTAATACATACATTTTAGGTAGTGGACTGTGCACACTAAGACCCTAGAGAAACATCTCCTCACCAGGGATGGAGAATCTGAGCTGCTCCCAGTCACTCCTCACATCACCTGTCCAAACGGCAGAGTAACGTCCAATGCTGGGGTAGGATGAGCGAGACAGGACAAAGGGTCTCTTCCCCAGTACATTTGTAAAAGCTCTAAGAAAAGGCAAAAAAAACAAAACACAAAAATCAATTCAGTGTAGATTACAAATAACAAGTATGAAACCACTACGCCCATACATTAAGAAAGTCTGTCCTTCTATTCTATTTTCTTTCCCTTAAAAAACTACCAATAAACAATTTACATTTGAACGAGACACTAAAAACTGCTATTTACAGATGTGCTGTAGCTTCCTGTTGAAGGTGGCAGCTTGTGAAAAATTGCCTTTTTTTCCAATTTCAGTTAATTATTTATTATTTCAATTTATTTTCCTACTCATGGTGAAATAATTAATCCCTTTCAAAAATAGCTCGGCATACTGGATCCGATGCACGGTCTAACCTGTTAGTGGCATAGGCTTCTGCCAATCCGTACATATTGTGCAGGTTGTAGTGAGTGGAAAGATTCTGCTGAGCTGACATGCAGATGGTACCTGAGTTCAACTGGCCTCCAACCACCCCTGTTTATATGACAGTCAGAGGTGCTGTGAATTTTAATGGTATCTTCATCCATATACATAGATTTTTAAAATAACTCTAAATGGTCACTTGTGACGCTGATCCAGTGCACTCACTGGGTGTGTAGGGGGGGTTCTCGAGGTCATTGTCAGGACAGCCCTCCACTGAGCCCTGGACAAAACTGGCTGGTTCATTCATATCCTGGAGAAGATGCACAACAAAGATATGTTTTTATTCTGCTTGCTATTTGAAGGTGCAAAGCAAACTGAACTCTAAAGTACAAGCCAAATTTTTTAAACCTGTCTTTCAGAGTTCACAGATACATGATTTATACTGACTTATACGGTATTGTTGGAAAAGCAACGTGTGGTCTGTCTGTTTGTACATACTCACAATCCACAGTCCGTCTACAGGCACTTTAGAATGAAAATCTCTGATGCAGTCCTCCCACCACTTTCTGGTTTCTGGGTAGGTGAAGTCAGGAAAGGCTGTTGGACCAGGCCAAACCTGGATACATAGTATGGAATATACATGATAACCACAGCCAGGTTAAAGTGCAAAAATTGAATCTAACACACCTCATAATGGGACAGGGAAGACTATGTTCCCAGAAAAAAGAGGTCTAACCTTCCCTATCAGGATGTTTCCAGTGGCATTCTTAATGAAGACGTCTCGTTTCAGTCCATGATCAAAGGGAGGGTATGTTCCAGAAGGGCTTGTGCTGCTGATTCCAGGGTCCTGAGGTATAAACCAGAAGAGATTGATTCAGTCATGTGTTAAGAACCTATTGCTGCCATCTACTGGAGATATATTGGTAATGATCCTATACACTATATGAGTATGTATGTGTTGTTTTTTTTATTTTTTTTAAGGTCTTCAGAAGTCAAAGATGCCACACCAGAATAAGGATGTACTTCATGCCTCTCTCATGGAACTCCTTAACCATTTGTGGAAGGTCCCCAAATCGCCAAGGGTCATAAGTGAAAATCCTTCGCTTATCTGCATAATCCAGATCATTCCACTGGACATCCTGGTTGCACAAAGGTAAATTATAAAAATGTTCATTAATGCCTAAGCAAATTTTAAAGTGTCAATAATTGTTGATAATGTTGAATTTGACACATTTACAAAACCTCTGACTGATTATGGCACATTTTGCATGGTAAGTAAATGTAAAGCGCATTGTGCAAATGCCCTGTAAATGTCATTTACCAAGGGGAAGCTGGCATTGTGCATTCGCTCTACGACCTTGCGAGTTGTTGTAGTGGTTGTGTAGCCCCACCGACACAGATGAAAGCCCAGTGACCAGTATGGTGGCATTGTGGGATAGCCTGAGGATGCATAAATGACAAAGACACACATTTTTTACGTGTATGGTCCTCAAACGTACACACTACACATTTCTCTTGTGGTATGTTGTATGTATAGAATTTCCATTGGTGCAGCTAATGCTAAAAGACATACCAATGACCTGGAGGTATTGTCTTATAACACTTTGAGGGTTAGGACCCAAGAAAATGTACAGGTCCAGGATTCCTCCAGTGGACACCCAGGTAAGAGCAGGGGTTGGCTGTAACATCACCTCTACACCGATGTCAGGGAAGATATTCGGCAATAATTAGTACCCTCATATGCAAGAAGAAAAAAATTGTTGTCTGAAAGGTGAATGTATCCTAAAGAACAGATTGCTCAGTACCGATTGCATTACTGTTGAGAAGGAAAACTCCATGTGCCAGGCCATCCTCCTCCTGTACTATATAGAAAGGATGGGAGCCATAGAGGTTAGCATCAGCCTGCAAATACACAGAAAAGAAATATTATTCATTCTGTTCTGTAAGACAAAAACAATTAACAGCGATTCTGAATTTTCTATGAGTTATTTTATTGACTATCCATTGATCATATACATGTTTCCTTTGTCTGCTTAAAGGGTCCTCAAATGCTGCAATAGCCTCACATGAGGTGCCATGTCTCTGTTCCATAGAGTCAGAGAAGTCCAGTTAAGATCCAAAATGAGGGGAGTATAATGTTCCCCAAGTCCAGACACAAAAGAAGAGGCCAGTTGGGTGGACAGCTGCAGGTACTGGTCAGCAAACAGCAGAGGAGCCACAGTAGTGTTCATGCTGTGAAGGCAGGACACAGAGGACAAACCTAAGTGCACAGCATAATGTCTTATCTGGAGATGACTTTATTCCCATAATGCTCTACATAACTTTGAGAATAGTATTTATACTGTAAGAATATATGTTTATAACTAGTAAAATATACACGTACAAAATGAAAATATACAAAAATATAGTGAGACGGCTACTTCTTAATGGAAGTGTCAGTTGTATCACATCATTGACACTGGTCATATTAGCATCAACGATATGATACAACTGACAAGCCATGAATAGATTTCCGATACATGACTGTGTGAAAAAATATGCAAAACAAAAAAGGAATAAAACAGGTGGAACAGGCAAAAGATGACTTAGCACATATACTGGTGGCAAGGCTTTGGAGACGTTACAGGGATACAAGTTAGCAAACGAAATTGAAAATAAATACTCACATCACTTTTCCATTGGATTTCCGTTGCACAATAAAACCAAATGGGTTAGCCTGATACTCAGTGGTGTAGAGTGCCTCATGGGAATCAGCTCTACTCTCAGGAACATCCCCTGGAAGCTTGACCTCGTAACGCTGTGATGATGGGTCCTTCAGCTAAAGGGACAATATATCAGTTACATTTTGTACCATGGCATCCTCATACAGGGTACATCAAAATAGAAGGTGTCATCTATTGATCAATGACATGAGGATGAGTAAAAGATTTTTAATTGATAATCATCCAACTAAACCAGGCTCATACCCTAAAACACATGAGGAAAATGTCTTTCTTCCACAAGAAAAAATCCTAAATCACAGACCAAGATATTTCCTAAAGAATATTACAATATTTTTTTAGTAACCAGATAAGTTTAATAGTCAACCCATTTTTTTCCTGACCTATTTGAATTGAAGACTATTTGTATAGCATGATAATCACATCCTACCTTTGAAAGAAAACAAAGCTCACTTTTTACCTAAACCAAAATACACTTAAATTTGAATATTGATTATTTTTTAATTTAACAACACACAATGGAAGACATATTATACTCTTAGTTGAGTTTCAATTCAAGCTACATTACACATAAGTGGACCACCCAGCATTGTCTCCATCACATCCTACTGCATGGATGCAAGGGATTAAGTACTCACCGTGATGTGCAAGCAGCCCGCGGTCTCCTCAATGACTTCCAGTCTCAGAGTGGATATGTCTCTGGGGAGATAAGAAGCCTTGGCACGACTCAGGGTGGCAGCCTGGCCTCGCGTGGTGGGAGTCAGGGGGCCCATCTCGTAGCCAGGGTACAAGCTGGGGTAGAAGCACCAAGGTGCCCCTGCAGCATTGGTCAGGGGGGCATAGCAGCATCCTCTCTGCTCACACTCCCTCTGACTGAGAAGCCTGTCCCTGCCACAGTCAAAGCGGCTCTCTGGGGCCATGGTGCATTTATTATCTCTGTATGTCTCTTGGGAGCTTTCTGATTGGACTTCCGTAGACTCCAGTGAATTATTCAGTGAGTTTGGTGGCGTATTGACAAACACCGTGTGCGCTATAATGTCATTTTGCTGAGCATAGACTGACCTAACCATTAAGGTGTCATGGTGAGACAAATACAAACATGCTAACAGAGCAGATGCACAGAAAACAGCTATAATGAAGTTAAACAGACCCATAATATTTAATACAGCTTAATCAGGTCACTCTGCTGAAGGTGAGCTCACACAACTTTATCTTTGTACCTTTGGTGTAAATGTTTGATAACAAAACCACCACGAAGCTGTGTGGTCCATTTCAGATGTTTGGTTCTGTGGCAGCTGGATTTACCTGTTTACATAGTTGTTAACTAACACCACGACCTGGGAACGGATACGAGGTAGAAGATGAATGTATGAATGAGTGAATGAATGATGAATGACTGAACGAACGGTTGTTAGCTAACAGCTAACAGCGATGACGCAGCTCGTCGCCGCGCTTCCGTTTAGCTGCTCGGCAAAAAACTAATTACCTGCGATTAATTACAGAAAAGACGGGTTTTGTTAGGCAGTGGGACAAGCAGCATTTCAGAGACATGCTTCAACAAAAAATAACTTCAAATGGCCGCAGAAAGCTTAGCGACATACCAGCTAATATCAGACTAGGGCAAGCAATCGAGGACAAAAATTACAGCTGCGGTTTTATCACCGCCTCTTCTTTTCTTCGTAATATTCAAGACATACAAATTTAAATAACGCCCTAAAAAGTTGAAAATACCGGTTGGAGGAAGAAATCTTAGCGAAGTAAGGATTTCGTGTGATGTACATTTTCATCACAGCGTATTAAAAGGAACACAAATCAAATATTAAGATTATTATTAACACATTTACGTATGTCACAGGAATAATAATATACACCGTTAATCACAACTACACTTTAAGATAATGAAAGGAAATAAACTCGCCACGATCACAAAAGCGAATTCAGAATGTTTTAAACTTTTTTACATTATTACTTTTAAAACGATCCAATGTATCACAGTGAGCAAATGAAGAGAAAGGGGCATTTAGACTGTTTCCAACATACAAACATTATAAGCACTGTTATTTATGACACAAGCTGAAAAACAAATGTTAAATTAATATTAAAGCAATATAAAGGTGTGAAATTGTTTTCTCATTTTATTAGTTTATTTGAATCTTCATTATGAAACTCACACGACATGTAACTGTTTATCATTGTTAGTTTAGCACATTTCTTTGTGTACAAGATCTAAAATGTGCATTTCTGAGACTTGGTGTGGAGGGTCAATTTATCTTTGTCTTTCAGTATGTGTAAGTCTGATAAGGTTACCCTATGAAGATGCCAGTTCTGCTATGAAGTAGGTTAATTTCTTCTGAAGAGACTGAAAAGACAGATGTAGCTTGTTCAAGGAATGACATCATAAATTTCACCAGGTTTTATTGTATCCCATTCATTTACCACAATTGAAATAAAAATAACAATAAAAAAAGAAAACAGATCATGTTCAATATCTAGTAAGTAAGTAAAACAATTATCTATAGAGCACTTTTCATGGATAAAATCACAAAGTGCTTTACTTTACAGCAAGGATAAAATGCAGTAAAATACAGAGATAACAAAAAACACAACATGTTGTATATATTAAAGCATAATATGCATAGTCTTCCAAACTGTTGTGTGTCTTCTTAAACAATTTGTTTAGTATATTGACATATACTGACATTCTTATATTTTTGTACACAATTTTTCTCTTTAGCTCAACGGAACTTATTAACTGCTCCCATGATGTTGTTTTTTTTGGGGGGGATAATACTTAATTCAATTGTTTTCTATATTGTATCCAGGGAAACACAGATGAATAAATGTAAGCTATTATGCCAGATACAAACAGCAGTATATCTGAACTACAATCTGTCTACAATCAAAAGTAACAGAGCTATAGTGCTATATGTATGACGCTCAACAGAGACAGTTTATTTTGACCTGAAGAGATCTCTTCATATCACCTGTCGACATTTATGCTTTTGAGAACATTTACATACATGTCAAACCTACAATGTATTTTACAAAACAATGCAATATTAAGACAATAGGTTGAAACATTTCAACTCTTTTAACAATATTTCATGTTTCAGAATCTGACAAAAGAAACCTTGAGTTTTTTTTAATTGATAACACTAATGTTTTCTTCCTCTTGTTTATGAGGTGGATGTTGGCCACATGGTTCATGGTTCAATAGTCCAACTGATGAAGCCTTTTGGATTAGAGGTGAAAAGTGCTCATGAGTCCAGTTTCCCTAGATTCAACTTTCTCAGAGAACTTTGATCCGGATGACTGAGACCCTACACGGCCTAATTTTTCTCAACAATGTTGTAGGCAACAGGACCTCTGAAGGAAAACCCCAGGTAGAAAGTGATGTCTTCATTAGTATGAGGCACTGAAGGTACATGAAGCGGCAGTATTCTGAACTTCTTCTGAGGACCCTCAAGGTACACGACTCCATCTTCAGTCCATCCAGAAACAGGTTTCAACATCGTGGTGATCTCAGGCTTTTCCCATGCTTTGCCTTTAAACCACTTCATGCGTTTCTCAGAGACTGAGGACACATTTGTGACACTTTCAAACTTTCTTTTGTGGACGAATTTATCCAAACCAGTCCCACTGCCCAGAAAAAAGTGGGTGTAAAGTCTTCTCTTCCGCTGAGGAATGTCCTTCCTTTTTGTCCAGTAGCCTTTTTCCATGTGTTCAACTGCCGACTGGACAATCTCATATTTGGTTTCTTTCTCATCGTGTGTGTCATTATCATCTGGCCAGAACAGCAAGGTTAGCAAAAACAGGGCACTTGGTAAGCATTTATTTCTGTCAGCTGGGAACTGACGACAGAGTGCCTGTAGATCTTCAATGGGAGCAACTTTTGGAGCTTGTGGTGAGAAGAAGTTCAGAGTAATGTGAACCATTATGTAATTGATAATGTCCTTCTGGCCAAAAATAGCCTTTATTGGATTGCTGGGGTAGAGAGAAACAATGTGCTCTAAAAGACCTACAGCATTGTCCTGGTTAGTTAGCCTGTAGAGGATGGATGTTACGTTCCCCCCTCCAAGATTATAGATGATCATGCGTTTTTGAAAGGGAGTCAGATTGGCTGGCATTGGTTTCTTTGATCTTAGTGAGGAAAAATAATCTTGACTGAAGTACTTCCCATACTCTGAGGTTTTTTTTGCCAGCCATTTCAACGGGTGGCTTACTTTCTCTTCAGGGCTTTCAGGAACCTCCTCTCCATCTGCATCAATGTCCGTCTGGAAGTAACTGAGGTCTTCTGAAATCCATTCCAAAGCATCTTGCAATGTCTTGTGAAGTTTTTTCAAACGACCATGAAATGACTTCCAGGCATCGTCAACTTCTTTTGGAATGTAATCTGTTAACAGGTACTTCATATACTCTGAATGGCCATTTTTTCCAATAGCAAAAACTGGCAAAGAATAGATTAGTTTGAGCAGGCTGAGTCCAACTTCAACTTCAGCGAAAAATCCTGAACTGTTTGCATTTTCCATTTCTTTTTCAGCTGCTCGCTGACATTCTTGAAAATACTCCTGGGCTTTCAGCGCTGTCTCCACAGCATCTGCTGTATTTTGGGCTGTGACTGGGATGTCACCACTTTCAATGGCTTTGCATTTTGCTTGGAACCATTTTTTGTACACCTGTCCTTTTGTATCAAGAATGTAAGAATTGTTGGGAAGCAGTTTAGCTGCTGTCTCTGCCCAGTCTTTTGCCTCTTCAAACTTTTCATAAGTATAATGGAGACGAGCTAGTTGTTGTGCAAAGAATGGATCTTTATGGAAGCAATCGAATGCTTTCTTCAGCAACTCAATGGCCTTGTCTGGGCTGTTCTCATTTTCGCGCACATGCTCAATGAGAGGGGAGAAAAGACTATCAAATTTATCTCCTTTGCTTATTCTGGATCGCCTTATGAAAAGTGCTCTCAGAAATGACTGATACTGCTCCCTTCCAAATCTGTGTTCAAAAAGCACATCCTCACACAGTAACTGCATTGCTAAATCGCTCTGGGTCTGTGTGCTCCCCAGGAGTTGTTGGAGGATTTCCTTTGCAACGAGTGGATGGATGATTTTGATTGACTTAATGTGGGTTTTCTCATCTCGAAGGTACAAGAGGAGCAGCCTAGCCTGATCACTGAGTGACCTCTCAAACTCATGCCGCTGAAACCTCTCCATGTATATGGTTAATCCCAGCAAAGCCTCACAGTGGGACTGAGAGATGAAAGAGTTTTGAACATAAGTGTTCAGTAGTGCCACATAAAGAATCAGGCGAGTGACAACAGAGTGAAGCTGAATATCTTGGAGCAAATTTCTCACAAAATGTTGAACATAATCTTCATTGAATCCTTCAGTCATCAAAACAAAGGTCAGGATGAAATTTAATTCATATTGCTCTACAAGTTTCTCTCGTTTTCCAGCAAACTTCTTCTTCTCCTGGGTCGACAGTCTGTGAGTGACAGACACATTCTGTAATGCAGCCTCCCTGCATCTCCCCTCTGGATCGTTGGATCGCCTGCAGCTCAACAAAATGAAGCACAGGGTTCCATACATGATTCTTTTGTTATGAATAGCAACTTCCAATTCATTTTTGAGATCATCCAAATATTCCTTGTCTGGGTCTTCAATGAGTAGCAACACAGGAAGACACTTCTGTGGATCTGTTTCTTCATATTCTCTGAGGTCAACTGCGTGTTGTGCGACAAGAGAAGCTGTGTATGAAGGCTTCACAACAGCACACCTAAGATTTTTCCTGTTATTCCACAACACTTGCCTTGCCACAGTACTTCCACCGCTCCCTGGATGATGGTAGATGTTTATATTGGCCACTGGTGTCTGATCTGCGTTATATGTCAAAACATCACTGAGAAGTCTGGAGACATCATGATAAGCTTCTCGTTGAATTACCTCTCCAACATGGTTGTTCTCAGCAAGCCAGAAATTCAGCCAAGTCACTTTCCCACCGTGGTAGAACTGTTGTTCAATATTTGCTTTCTCCTCACTGATGAACTTTTCGGTTGTTTCATCACAGTGATCGACTGTGAGAACTTCTAGGGAACCCATCTGTTCCTCTTTGTTTGTTTCAAGATGACATAGCCCTTTCACAAAGACGGGCAAGTGCTTGGTAGAATAGGCTTTAATGGGTTGCATTCTCTGCACAGTCGCATTAACCTGACTCATTTTCATCCCAACAATGCTGTGATTGTTCAAAGTTTCTGCTCCACACGATCCTTCTGCAAAGCTTTGCCATTTCTTGAAGCTTTCACGTGATTCACAGATACAGATGATGTCCTCATGGCCTTCCATGTCTGTGAAAAACTCATTAAAAATGTGCAAGAGAGGTTTCTCAACAGGTGATGTGAGAAGGAAGATTACCTGGAACGCCCCTTTTGGTAAGATTTGCTTACAAATCAAAGACACAGACTCCCTCAATAAGGTCATTTTTGTCTTGATCCAAGTCATTTCATCACATGGAGGTTCAGCTCCTTTGAAATTAGAACGGCCGTTACAAAAGATCCAGCTAGTCTGCTCAAAAAGATGTAAGTTGCTTATGAATTCGGTGACACTGGTGTCACTAGACATCCTGTAACTTTGCAGAGAATGCATGTTTGCAGCATGATGCTCAAGGTATTTGCCACAGAGACCTGAAATCTTTGAATCTGAATCAAAGTCAAAGACACAGAAAATGTTCATGTTAAGCAGCCAGTCAATGTTGCAAAGATCTTCTGGTTTGAATTTGTTTGCAACCAAAATGAACCACTTCTCCTTCTCCATGAATTTCTTCCCGCTAGTTATTAGCACTGTGAGTTTCCTTCCGAGGTTTTGGGAGTGCTCCATAAACTCTGGAGCAGCAGAAAACAGATGTTCTGCTTCTTCTCTTTGAGCATCTCGATCCTTGACTCGCGCGTAGAAATCACTAAGATCTTTGTCGCTGACTGGCTCAGTTTTTGAGCCCACCCTCCTCAGAATTGTTTCCTTCTCAAATTCCACTTTGTTAGCTGACTCTCTGAAGTTTGGCAGACGGACCGCATACACCTTGCTCTTGACAGTACTGATTAAAGGTACAATGTCAACCTCTACCACATACATCTTCTCTGTACTTTCTCGATCCGTAACCTCAATGAACCTTGGTGGTCGCACACAGCCACGTACATCATCTTTGTTTGAGGAGAAACTCTTTTCAGTGTGGTCCAAAGCATCTACATACATGTCCTTCTCTTTCACAGGGACACCTATTATCTCACCATGCACATATCCTGTGTCCTCCTTACTGTCCATCACACCAAAGTGTATTGTGCCATTTGTTCTCATATTCATGCAGCCGGTTGCGAATTTAAGAACCTCCTTGGCAAACTTAGCTTGGAGTCGTGTGCGATCCAATTTTGCAGCAACAGCAAAAGACTTGTACTCATGGCACGGAGTGATCAAATTGAAAGCACCTGATTCAGGTTGCAGGACTCTGTGCTTTACATATATGAAATCAATGCCTTCTTGATCAAACGGCCGTGGCTTGCAGTCTTCCTTTAAAGTCAGTGTGGACTGTGTCTGAGTGGGCCTCTCCTCTGAGACATCATGATCCCTCACAGGATCCCGAGCAGAAGGAACCTCACTTGTTGCAGGAAAACACTGAGCTGATTTTTGACTGTCTTTCTGCTGGAGCTCACTTTTTTTCCCTTTGCTGGCTTTTTTCTTCTCCTGGGAGTTTTGGTGGGACACAAGCAACTCATCTCTGTTTTTAATAATCAAATGAGCAGGCCCAGATTTCATACAAATTTTTTCTTTCAAAAAGTTTTCATCCAGCGTGAGAAGGATTTGTCCATTTACTTCCTCGTCATAAAGCTTTTTCACATAGTGATCTTTCACTCCAATGGATTTTAGCCAAGTGCTTACTTGAGCTTCTGTCCAATTCTCGGGTGAGTGCTCAGGTTTGTCAGCTGAATCATAAGACAAAAAAAAAAGGATTTAATCATAAGTGGTAGAATCAGAGAGGCACTATAGTTGATATTCATGTAGCCCATACTGCAAATTTACAGGTCTTTGGTCATAGCTAGGGTTGTGATGAGAATAATCTGCTATATTGATCATGTTCACTGCTTCCGCCATTACCAAGATGATATTTGGTTTATTTTTCCTTTAATGTATTAACTTATTATGGTTACTGCTACTGCTTCTATTAATAATATAATTTCGGTAGTAGCAGGAGTACTGAATCCGATTTTCTATATACATTGTTTAATGCAATGACGACATTATCATGAATTACTTTATTACTTTAATTTAATTTATGTCTGGTGTTAGAGGCAAGTAGAGGCTTTATGAGAACAATACTATATTATCAAAGCTTTTATTCTGGAAAAACAAAGACATTTCAAAAAAACCAACCAACATTTCACTCACCCATGATTTTCTTCGTCCTTGTGTCACATTAACAACATCGCTGGTCAAGTATCATCTTCCATCTATAAAAGAAACTGTAATACAGTTAGATTCAGTTAATTATCATCTTGCATGCAAATAAATCTGGCTGCAATGTTCAGAATCCAAATGAGGAGGCCTGGACTCCTCCTATGTGTGTGCGTGCGTGTGAATGTAGTTGTCTGTATTTGGATATGGGAATGGGTGAAAATGAACTTAGCTCATATTTATAATGAATGTCTTCTAACACACGATAAGAGAAGCAATTCTGTCACAGTCACAGCTTCTGCTATAGTTTTGGGGAAGCTACTTTAAAATCATAGTTTTGGAATTTACCCATGTGAAATTTAATGTGCATCTTAGTAACCAGTCACCAGTATCTCTGTACGCATACATGTATGTGGCGGAAGGTGGAGGTAAAACTGCAGTCCCTCTATTAATTCATAACGCCTGTTTTAGCACACAATCAAAAAACTGTAAAATGCAATGGGGGCACTATTAAGCCATTTTACAACACATGACGTGGAAGAGGCCTCAAAATTCAATTAATTTCTGAAATAATAGTATAATAATGAAAACAACAGCTACAATGAGGCTCCTCCAGCTTGAGTTTACTTTAAAAGGCCCAGCTGTTAATTCATTTAAATCAGGATTGAAAATGTTATTTGCTGCAGCTTTTACTTAGATTCAATATATCCCTTTGATGATTTTAATCATTCTAATTGCTATTATTGTCCTTTACTGGCGCCCGTTTTCACTTGCTTTTAAATGTATTTTCCTGTCTATATTATTTATTATTCCAATTCACAGTATATTTTATCGGCTTGGCGTGTGTTCAAATCAAATTAAATTTAAACTGCCTCTGCTTCCCGGTCTGGACTTAGGAATGTAATGTTTTTAACTTTCTGGTAAATTCATCCACGGTGGGATGGACGCCATCTCTCCTCATCAGCCCAGTTATTTAAGTAGCGCACATTGCTTTCTGCAACCAGCTGTTCAATGACGTCACAGGTCATGTTGGGACGTGTGGCCCGCTCCGGCCGCTGGCGGGGCTGAATCACGGTCAGTGGGTTAATCTGCTGGAACCGGGACATGACAAGTCCCGTTACCACGACAGGCGGCAGAGCAGGAGCTAACCGGGAAGCACACCGAGGAGAGCGGAGACAAGGAGAGCCGGAGGCCATTGCTAGCTGCCAAACTAAGTTAGCAGAGACAAGGAAACGCCCGAGGGATTAAGAAGTGAGTGAAAACGAAATGTTTCGCTGACTGAGAGCTGAGTGAAAACTGATATAAACCACAGAAACACACGGAGACACGACAGGAAGTCACACAACACCACCATCAGACCTGACTGCCAAAAGTCCACCAAGCTTTCCAAGTCAGGACACGAAATAGGTGCGTTTTAGACAAGCAAGAGTATGAGTTTATCTCCTTTTACGGCCTAAATTTAGTGAGCTCAGGAATTAACAATTGATAAAATTAATTTAACGAATTGATCAGTTTACTTTTCAAATGGAATATTAACCAAAGTACATGTAATCACATGTAGTTTAATCACCACTGAAAACTGCCCATAGCTTGATTAACATAAAAGACAGGAAGTATAACTTATTCCACTGAATCTCAGAGCACACACAATACTTTATGTGCTCTGTAAAATTAGAATCTGCTGTATTGTATAAGTAAGATACAAGCCATGATACCAGGGAAAAAAAAAAAAAAAAACTTTTTACCGAATGCAGTCAGCCCCTCTGCCTGTCAGTATTTCAGATGTCCAGGGGAAAATGGCTGAGAAGGCTTGATGTTGTGGATGCCTTCCTGTGGGTGGAACTTCAGTCTGCTCAACTGTTCTAGTTTCGTTTCTGAATAAGTGTAAAACAAAACATGAAACCTAAGACTTCCAGACAAAGTCTATAAAACTCACACACTGGATTGTGCCGTACAGGCCAGTGGAAAGGCATGGCTGTCCAAATTTGAGGAAGATGACCTTTATCATTTTATGTCATTTTTTTGAGCCACACCCAACTTCACAGAGAGAGATGAAGTACAGCCACACCTGTACCTGTTTGTGCAACGCTCTTAATCACTGCATTATACACATTTGTTGAATCACACCAAAATCGTGCAGTGAGGTAGATAACCTACTGCTAAACCAACCAGCCGCAGCAGTTGTTTTCAAGCTGTTCTAGTTTCTACAATGAAGTATTCAGGGTATTGAAATAATACCCTGAATACATATAAAATCAAGGATAATATTAAAATTCCAAACGTACACACACACACACACACACACGCTCCAGTGTAAGCTAAATACAGTTATCAGTTTCATATTTCTACGTGGTTTCTTCTTTAATACAATCTGCGGAATCTGTCCGTGTGATTAGTGGTTTGTCTGTTACTTGGATTATGTTTCATTCAGCTGTAATGGCAGTAACATCTAGACAGGGTTGGGTGAATAATGCAACCACTGACAGAGTGACCAATGACAAACATTATCAGTTTGGCAAAATTAGCAAACTGATAATGTATTTTCTTATAATTGCCCATCTCCATTTTGAGATCCATCAAGACCAATGCACAAACAATCTTAATATATATAAAAAAAAAAATAGAATTTAATGCATGTCTTTAACTTCACTTTGACACCCTTGAAAGTTATAATACGTGAGCATTCTGCAGCCTGACCTCTAAACTACATGATCACGAGGATAAAAATCAACTAATGAATTCAGATTCAACCCTGAACACCTTTTGGAACAGCTCACTTTTACAGAGTCAGCGCTACAGTCTTGATTGACAGACGAGAGAGATTCTAGCAGCATTAACTGGAATCAAGCACATTTAGCATAGATCAATTCTCCATTCAAGATCTGTACCCATACAGCACAGTGATATTAAAAAAAAAAACAAAAACAAAAGGCACATTGGCCACATTAAATGGGTTATCCTTAATGATCCAAATTCTGAATCAGTCTATACAAAAATATACATACACTATCTGTGCAGTGAACAGACTCATTCTGAAATACAACATTGCACAATAAAATCACCCACAAGTTCAATAATATACACGTTCCCACAAACAGTTTTTTGGACATGCCATTATAAAATAAAAAAAAAAAATCTCTTAACCCAGCTACAAGAAAACCACCACCAACACTTTTTTCTGGACAGAGACAGACTTGTAGACGGTTCCATTGGGGACCATTTCAACCCAGATGAGCAAAAGGCACTTAATCCAGGGGGGTGCAGCTGCTTCACCAAGCAGTGAGTTCCAGGCACTGCAGGCCTGGTCCTCACCAGCTCAAAGCTCAGCAGCGATGTCCCACTTTTCATCCACTCATTAAGGCAATGGTCCAGTCTGCGCTGGGTCCAGCAGACCCCAGTTCACACTGGTTCGTTGGCCAGTGCAGGAGGATTTGGCAGTGTGTGCACTTCAGACTGAATGGGCGCTCTTTGCCTCAGAGGAACTGTAGTCACATCTGGGATAAATTCAGGGTTTACTGTCGGTCTGTGAAAGTCAGACTCTATGGACAGTGCTAGCGCCGCTGGCCGAACCATCTGAACTGGCAAATGTGAAGATGCAGGCTCATCTGGTGACGTAGAGGCCACTGATTTAGCAGGTAACATGTGAAAGTTCACCACCGGCTGTGATGAATGTATAGGTTCCTGGGGTTGTGAGGATGGGGACAGTGTGTGTGTTGGTGGATGCTGAGCACATGGCTCATTTTGTCCTGGTGGCCCCACATGTGTGCACTGGGCCTGTGTTCTTGCAAGATGCTGTGCAGTGGAGTAGTAAGGCAGGAATGGCCTCTCTTGTGCACAGGTCCGCATGGCCAGATAGGTGTGCATCAGCAGGTGGGGGAAACGGGAGGTGAAGTACAAGACAAAGTCATCAGGGATTGAGCCCAGTGTCTCCTGTACCTCAGCAGGCAATTCTCGGTAATGGTGTTTCTGTCAGGGAAATTTAATTTAGGGACATTTAAATTGTGACCTTATAAATCAGTGTCAATGACACTAAGCACTTTATTACAGACATGAAAACACCCTCTTACCTTGTTTCTCATCGCGCGTAACAGGTCTCGTACTGATCCACCCTTATAGGACCGAAATTTCCGTAGATCTGCCAAAGAGAGATAAAATTACTCTTTTACTGACAGAATACAGCTGTGATTTAACTCAATCTTGTAATCAAGTACTCAAGTTATTGATCAGCACTGGTCATTTAAACCACATGACACAAGTACTGAGATGCAATTTTTATTATAATAAAAATAAGGGGAAAATAATAATATATTAAATATATGAAATTATAATATTTATTACTGTATGCCCAGATGACAAGCTCAGATTTATCTGTCTGTACTTTTCTTACCTAAAAGAATTATTGATTACGACTAACTGGTTTTATTGGGGGATAAAAAGTAATGCTATTATTCATTAGTAATTTAAACAACAAACAACTAAGTGCAAAACCAAAAGAGAGGCTGTTGTAGAAAACAGACTTGTGATAGTACAAGTGACAATGCAAGTAGGAAACTTTTCTCTGTAAACCGGATACAGCACACGGGTCTGCTATGAATGTACATCAAAGATGCAGCTAGGCATTTCTCCAACTATCTCTAAAATATAATTCTAATCTGGTCAAATTGTCAAAGAGAGACAGGACTCTGTTCAAAGAGGGGGCTCAAGGGGCTTGTATTTGACATTGTGTGAATGTTTAGGCCCATTTCATACCTGTTTGCAGGGGAACTGTGATGTGCTCTCTCCAGTCACCCTTGACAACAGCCCTCCCCCCTCTCTCCAGCTGTCTCACAATTGGCCCATCTAGCGGTTCCTTTTCGATTCTGTCACTGACATCCTGCAAGCAACCACAAAGATCCAGAGCAATAAAACATTTCATGCAGGCATTTGGTGCCGTTTGATACAAAAGAGTTAGCATTAAAATGAAAGTAAGTTAGTGAAAAATGCATCCAGAACATTAATTGGATTTATAGATTTAGACAAAGTCAGGCTGTGTAAATATGCAGACAATCTTTACTGTACTCAGATACAGTTTGTGTAAGAAAAGGTAGGAACTGCATCAGAGGCAGCCTAAAAAATTAATCTTTACAATAAGCACTCAAATTGATAAATTATTAATAACCTGAAAGAACTGTAGCTCCTTCTCTAGGCTCCAGAAGAAAGGGTGTTTGAGAAGACTCTCAGCTGAAGGTCTACAGTGGGGCTCCATGCTCATCATCTGCTCTATCAGATCTCTGGCTACAATATCGCCTGTAAAGCATTTTCAAACACGTCATATATTTTTACTATAAAACAACAAACCTCACATTAGTGGCATTGTACATTGTGCATATTTTATGTTGCTAAGGAAACAAAAGCGGAAGGGCAGTCCTCACTGTGCTTATCAGTTTGCAGATGGTCGAGGTTGTATGTGCCCAGGAGGATGTTTGCTTGCCTCTGCAGAGACTTCCCAAAAGGGTGACTTCCCTGAGACACAACGTAGTAAAACACGCAACCAGCAGAGAAGATATCAACAGCGCAGGTCTACCAGGGAAAGAAAAAAAAAATACACTTAGGTCACTGCATGGTATACAATGAAACACAGAATGTTTGTGTACATTATCAAGTTCTGTATTTCACCCTGTGTTTATTTAGCTCACAGTGCCAACCTTGCTTCTATCATAAAAATGGCTACCACAGCCAAAATCAAACTTGGTCTCAGGAGTCTTTGAGATGTCATTATGTGTACCATTAAGTATGAATCTTTTTGTCATGTCAGCCCAGGTATCATGAGGTTGCACAGTGAACATGCTTCTTCGAGACCAAAATATGATAAAAGATGCTCTGATGGCCTTATTGTTATATTGTTGCGTAATTAATATAAGATGGGAAGGATAACTCTTGCCAAAAGTTAATCACTGTGTCCTTGTTTTGAATTCTGACAACAGTACTTGGAAGCATCATGAGAGAACTGATATTGCACCACTGACTCACTGGATTGTCTTTGCAGTCCTCACTGAGAACCTCAGGGGCAATCCAGCCTTCAGTGCCTGGCACCCCGGACCTTCTGCTGAAACTGTGGCGGCCCACTGCTAGCTTCTTACACAAGCCAAAGTCAGAAATCATGGCACGGACCCGACCATGGGCATTGGGCATGGACACCAGGATATTGTGTGGTTTCAGGTCTCTGTGGACTGGAGCATGTAGGTGAGAGATTTTTGGTCATGTCATGGTGTATTTACTATTTAGAAATGCACAACAACCAGTAATAATAAAAATAACAGAGTGAAAGCGATTCTATTTTTACAGATGGATACCTATGTTGAGAGAGTGCAGATGGGCCAGACCAGACATGGTCTGTTGAAGCAGCATAACAGGCTCTAGTCCATGACGGTTGAAATCCCTTTTCTCCACATACTTGAAACATGAAAGAGAGCAATCAGTGAAGCCCAAAAACCATTACATGCTTCTTATAAAAAAAAAAAACTTGACTTCTAAGACATTCATTACCTCCTGAAGTGAAGCAGCACACAGCTCAATGGCGATATATTGAAACTGACGGTCCCTCTCAGTGCAGAAGTAGCGGATGACATTTGGGTGCTCGTCTGATTCCCTCAACAGCTGAACTTCTCTGTCTGCAAAGCTGAAGCATTCTGGGAGAATTCTCTTCACTGCCACTGGACGGTTGTCAAACTGACCCCTTGTTGAGAAAAATACA
This sequence comes from Echeneis naucrates, assembly GCF_900963305.1. Classification (NCBI taxonomy): domain Eukaryota; kingdom Metazoa; phylum Chordata; class Actinopteri; order Carangiformes; family Echeneidae; genus Echeneis; species Echeneis naucrates. The sequence goes on from NC_042518.1 coordinate 7,332,337, forward strand.
AGTACAACATTGTAATAAAGCTACATTTCCGTTGTGTTTCACAAATTACAGAGAAGCTATTAATAATTGCTCAAACTCACTTGTACACAATGGTGCCCTCAGCCCCGTGACCCAACACCTCTTTTGGATGGAAAGTAATGTTGCCCACTCGGACAACATTAGAGTCCTCATCTGACAAGACAAATGCATAACTACAATAAATAATTTTACACAGGAAAAACTGCTCTGTAACTGTGCAGACAGACACAGACACAGACCAAAAATAAACGGTCTCCTTTACCTCCATCTTCATTCTCATTGGCCGAACTGCCCAACTCAGACACGGACAGATTGGAGTGGTTGGAGGCGCGGGGGGTGTTGTTGGGGCTGCTGTGGTCTGAACATTCAGACCGAGTGTGGGCCCCCTCCAGGTAGTCACTGTCTGGAGCCAGGCTCAAGCCCACATCTGCAGGGGGAAACGGCTGCTGCCTCTGGAGAAGCTCCAACCTCTCCTCCATCTGTCTCTGAAACTCCTGATGCTGCAGCTGCTGCTGCTTGTGTACACTCTGCAGCAAAAGAGGACACCACATTTAAGGCCTGATTAATTGTAGTTATTAACATTTATTTCACAGCTAACCTTTATTTTTATTATTAATTATTAATTATTAATTATTATTAATATTAATAATAACAATAATAATAACATTATTAATAATAACAACAACAACAACAACAACAACTATTATTATTCAATTAAAAAAAACTTCAAATAAAACAGCTTTTTTCATAATTTGGCCAAAGCTTTCCAAACTTTCTGGCTCAAGACTCTCAACAAGAAGAAGCTGGGGCTGCTTCTCTTCTTGCAGATGTCCATTAGTTGTTAGCATTTCAACAAAGGCCCCAACCACACAAAAAATTCAAACATGACTACAACTTTATGACTTTTGCTTTTTTTCTTTCCTAACACAATTATTCATTGACAATCAACCAGTTGGGATGCATTGGAGTAAACTACCACTTAGGTATTTATATACATACTATACACTTAGCAGCGCGGCAGAATAATGTTTAACGCTGCTGCCTCACAACAACAGGCCCGCGGGTTCGGCTCCTGGGCCTGGAGCCTTTCTGTGCAGAGTTTGCATCTTCTCCCACTGGGTTTCTTTTGGGGTAGTCTGTTTTCCTCCCACCATCCAAAGACGTACATGTTTAGGTTAACTGGTGACTCTAAATTGTCTGCAGGTCTGAGTGTGAGTGGTTTGTCTCTGTCTGTTTCTGTGTGGCGAATTTATAATCCCCACCATCAAGTACAGACAGACGACATGTAATGCCTTAGAATCAATAATCTATTATTGCACTTCTTGTAAATTTTTTAATAAATGATAATTTTTTTTAGAATGAGTCAATTTGGTCCAGTTTTCGTTATGATGGCGATCTTTCATATGGAATATACAATATTTCTTCATGTATTGATTTAAATGTCATCTCTACATGGGGTAGGTATTCAGTCCACTAGATGGTGCTGTTAGACTTACTTTGGGGTAGGTAATCACAAAGGCCACCCATCCAGCCAGTAGGAAGGTGGAGAAGATGATTGTGGCCATGTCTTTTAGCATAGAGTCCACCGGTGCTTCTGGACGCACAGTGCGACCACCGACCTCAGGTTCTTGGATTGATGTTTCAGAAAGAGGAGTAGGTGGGCTGTCATCCATGCCACTATCATTCACCTTCTGTAAGATGTGGAGAAGAAGCAGCATAAGTGAGGACAGGGAGGACAGTTAAACCTTAATAGATGCTTTGAAGTTTGTTTGTTTTTTTTTTGTTTGTTTTTTTTTTTAGATAAATCAAAAAAGCTAATACACTGAGACAAACCTCCTCTACTTTCTTGTCAGTGGTTGGAGGGATGACATTGGCTTGATTGCGGGGGAAGCTTTCGGGGAACTTCTCCAGGATCTTGTTATGCGCTTCAGGGGGTGTCTCATGATGACCTGAAAAAGTTAGCTTTTTAATAACTTGCTTTGTAATTGTTCGTATCAGTATCAGAATCAGTTGGGCATCTTTAGAGGTTGTGATGCTAAAGTAATTTTACTGTTCTGCTTAAATGCCAAGTAAACTATATTTGGCTGTTCCACTACTATTCACATGCTCCATTGTATCATACAGCAGAGGACAGTCTCATCCTAGCAGTGACTCACAGACGATTCAGGGTCTTGGACTTAATGGGAAGAACAGTACAGAGATTCAAACCTCGCAATTTACAGTCATGACCACTTTAAAGGGGTTTTTGTCTTGATGTCAAAGCATGATTCTATTTAATGAAACAAAGATTCTTCCTGTTACTGTCTAAATCATGTTCTAAAATATTACCTATTAGGAGGAGGTAGTTCCTCATGAAGTTAATCCGGTTTTGCTTCCGAAGTGCCAAATTGAGCTTGACACTAGTACTTGGTGTGATGACGCATTCCTTATCCTCTTCTGTCTCCTGACTGTCAGGACCCTCCAGCAAGGGAAAAGTGCTGCCACGGGGCTGTGGATAAACACACACAAATATTTAAGACCTTCAATATTTCTCTATGAGTGATAGAATACTAATCTAGTGACTTGAGCTGGTGCAAGTCAGAACACAACTGAAACAGGATGTATGATTTGAATCTCACTGGCATACCTGAAAACTAAAACTGAAGATTAAGAACCATGAAACAAGACCATAAATAAGCAAAGTAAGTAATTAGAGAACTATGCAACACATCAATAGGCCTACTTGCTATGTGTTTAATTTAAATTAACATGACAGTTTAACTCACCACAACAGTGACTCCATCATGCACCAGGGAGGGAGATGCGTATAGACTGGTGGAGTATTTACCCACATACAAAGTGGCCCTGGAGGGAACAAGTTTGGTCAAACAACTGCAAGCTGAAGTGATGAAGTACTTTACACAACATCTCACAGCAACAGCACTCTAATAGTTCTTCTAATAATAAAGATACAATCTTGAGGAGTATGCGTCATTGCAAAGTCACAATAATTTTTTTTACTTCTCCATCGCCTACCTAAACTGTCACAGTGGATCAACCACTGAAAGTACAGTTTTTCAACAGAAGCAGGTGTGAGCACGAAATATAAAAATAAAAGTTAACTACTGTGTGAAACACAAAAGCACCGTTCTGCACACACTTGTTATATATTACACGTCTAGACTCAATCCAAAACGTTAAGCAATCTTACATTAATCCTGACTATGAAAGTTGTAACATGTTTAACAGAAGTATTGGCAAATCCAAAATTTCAGAATATCAAAGAGCACAAACCCCCCCCGCCAAAAAAAAAAAAAAAAAAAAAAAAAAACGTCTTATAATATGATGGGACAAAACATCAGTAAGTCATCACACTTAGTCTGCTTACATGAACTTATTCTTGGGCTTTTTCTCTTTAGGAAATGGGTATTTCCACTGGGTAATGCGGCCAACCTCTCCCGACATGAAAGTTAGGTAACGCAGAGTTTCCACAGCCACGTTTGTATGGGTTACTTTGCGGAGGCCCTCACGCTGCCAAATATACATGGCAACCACCGGAGAGTTGTAGTTCTGAACCCACTGAATGTCTCCAGACTCACTGTCCACAGTGACCACGAGGCCATCGCCGTTGGACACAAAATGAGCCATCTCTGTTGGGAACCAAAGAGCAGACGTGATTAGCACTCTGAAAAAAATTACAAAATTGCCAGTGTCCAATAGTCTTACTGTATTTGGTGTCATCATCAGGAAGAGTGGAGGCGTAGTCAGAATAGGTGGCATTCCAACGCAGCTCTCTGCTCTTGGTGTCATACATGGTTATGGTATACTCTAAAGGAGAAACAAAAAACAGCTATTTATCCACACAAAAAAAACAACAATGGTATTCCTTTCCTTTCCCAGGCAAGTTACAAAAAGGCCTTGGGTAACTATTCCTGGGTGTGAAAGCTAGGAAGTGTTAGGTTTCTTTTGCCTCAAAAGATGGGATTCATAAGAACAAATTGTGGGGATGCATTGAAACAATTTGCTGTTGGGAGACAAAGTGGGCGTTGACTTGACATCAAATCAAGCATCGATATCAGGTTTTCAATTTGTAAGGCTACAATTAGCACCTCAGCCTCCTAAGACTGTAGGCATTGTAAGGACAGATATGGGTTCGGTGGCAATGATGAAGGTGTGGCAGGGACAGTTGTAGAGATGAGTGAGTCATAAAGAAAGGTTTGCGGAAGTCTAGATAAGACATCTTGGACTGCAATTCTATTTCTTCACGACTGGTAATAAACTCCCTAACATGGAATTGGAGCAGGCAATAAAAATATGGCTTTTAAATAATTAGATTCAGTTGCCGACTGATTCAGAAAAGGCTTGATTGGCCTTGTTTTTACCTGTACGTCCCAGGTAAAGAAGAGATGATGAGGGGCATAGCATCTCAGCAAAGGATGAGGTCAGGGTCTGCTGCTTTTCACCAGTCAAAATGTCCACCACATACCACAGGTCCTGCTTCTTACCTGTTGATGATCACATAGACAAAATGAACAACCGCTGTCATGAATACAGAAATATATATATATATAGGCTGATGGTGAATGTCCTTATGTGTAGTAGAACGTGGATGATGTTATCAGTATTGATGGTCGAATAGAGACCCGTTGCAAAAACCCGTTGAGAAAAGTGCCTATTTATAGAAAATTGTCAAGTTAACCAAAAAGAACTTGTGCAAGTGTAGTCAAGCTTTTTAACTTTCACATCAATGGGTTTTACCTTTCATTTAATGAAATGAATAGGCCATGGCCTATTTTTGCTGGCATCTCATCTGCTATGTGAGGGAGTGGCATAAATAACTTAATTGCTCATTTTTATAGATGAATGTGGAAACCGTCAATTAGCAAACAGTCTGTTTGATTCAAAGGAGGACACTTTGGGTCGAGAATTCTCTGAAACTGAGATTAAAAGAATGAGATTTGAAGCCTGTAGCATTTTCAGACCTTTGGATGTCTAATATGCTTTGTGCTGGCAGCAGCTCCAGCTGAATGAAAACAAAAGCTTCACTGATAATGACTGTGGTGAGGCAAATGTCAGGCGCTTCCCTTCAAACAATGACAGTCATACTGTGCTAGCTGTTGTAAATTCAAAAGGGCACAAGCTCCACTGCAGGTTGAATAGAAAAGATAGGTATTATAACATATTCAGCTGAAGTCAGATAAAACTTGCTCATTTACGTGAGCTGGGGACATGGACTGCAGACATGGACTGCAGACATTTGTGGATAAAGAAACTGATGACCACAATTCAGTTACATCTCACAATCAAACCGTTCATATTCTTTTTATACACCTGATGCGTTAAGTCAAATTTTAAGATTAGTCTTACCCATGTAAAGGACTCCATCAGAACTGCGACAAGGAGATGCTTGGACCAACTCAGGGATAGTGAATGGTAGTTTCTGTTTGAAAACAGAGAATGACCATTAACCATAATATCCTATATGTTTATATACATACATACATACATACATACATACATACATACATACAGGGGGAATAAATTGCAGGCCCCCAACATCAGAATGAGTGTGCTTTACTTTCAGTGTGATGTAGATACACATATGTGAGGAGAAGAGGAAGATGTGTTTTTCGTAAGAACAGGGAACTAGAGACTATCTGTTACTAGAGAAGGGAGATAAAAAATGAAGATTAAAAATTTCCTCTTACTGTGAGGCCTTCGTTGTTTTTTCCTCCCAGTGAGTACAAGCTGCCATCATTTGGGTCAGGCAGAAAAGCTGGTCTGGAGAAAATAGTAAAAACACAGTCAGGAAGATTTCATAATTACTCTGAGTGAAAGACAAAACAAGCATGACAGGTCACAATAACCATCAGCATCATCATGCTTTGTTAAGGACAGGTGTAGCATGCAGGGAGATAAACACATGTCCTCATGCATTAAAAAAAAAAAAACAAAAAAAAAAAACAAAGATACGTACTCTGCAACGTGCGTAGGGACCTGAAGAACTGGATCTGAAGAAAAAAAAAAAAAAGAAAGAGACAGCAGTCGCAAGTCAGGATAGACATGAAAATTAGCCAGTAATAGGAACCATGACATTAGCTGTTGTGTAAGAGAACGACATGAAGATCGGTGTCATACAACCACACAAAACACAAAGTCCAAGAGACAACGGATTCCCCTGTGGCAAACATGAAAGGTAAACAGACCTGTTTTCTGTGAACAAGTCCAACGTGTAACAAACCATGGGAACAGAAAAGGTGTTTGTTAAATGGATAACAAATTATTTTCTCTGATTGAAATAGTAGATGATATTCATATGATGAAGTAGCTAGAAAGACTGAAACATGCCTGAGATACTCAACCTCAATTTCTATCAGATCCACTGACCATTCACTAATTTTGACAACTTTTTTCAAGTTAATTCCCCGGCAAGTTGATTTTCAAGTCAGAAAACAGTCAGGAATTTGAAAAGATGTTTAAAATGCCCATGATGTTCTTAAAGATACAATATAGAAAAAAATGGTACGATCTACCTTGTAACTGAAAGCTAAAGAGTAAAGCCATACTGTCATTCCCACTAGACAAACACGCAATCCCTTATAGTGTGAACATACTGGGTGTGGACCAGATGGTGTCGATCTCTGTGGGGCTGCCCAAAAGGGTCTACAACAGTAAGAGGTAGCCAATGACTGTTATGCTTAAGAAGAATCAGTATTCATTACATGTAACTGCTGTGGCTGCCAACTTAACAATGGCTTTCTAAGCTGCATAGAAAAATGTTAACCCTGGTTAGCTCAAATACAAACATGTTTACAATGAGGGGGAGTGGGAAGGACTAGAACTAGGACTATGTCCTATATGTCGGCTGAGTTGTACTTTCTTGGTGCAGGGAATATATTTCTAATTGCACTTCACTGTGTGGGTGTTTGGTTGCCTGACTACTGCACAACAACAGGTGTGTGCAAAACCTGTTCCAGTGCTGGTAAAATTTATATTCAATAGCTCTTCCAGAAAAACAGATGATGCGGGGGAAGCAGTCTCTGCCTCTTAATATTTACAAATTGGGCATTAGTTGGCCCTAGTCACTACTTGTACCCTCAAACCACTTATAATCTACTAAAATGTATAGTATAGCTCTAGCGAGGATATTCTGAGAGGAATGTAGTACATAAACCAGGACAGTTCAGTTTTCATAATATGAGTTTTATTCTAAGGGAAAAAAAAGAAAAAAAAACACAAACTGTGTAGACTGTTCAAGCATATGGTTTCCAGTAACCCCTCTATCTTCAGTAAAGCGTACAGAGGTTACATTAACATGGTAACCACAGGACATGCTGCATGTGCAGGTGATACTACAGCAAAGTTGCTTAGCCTTGCCCATTCCCGACCTTGATTACAGGCTGTATTTGCCCCTTTCTCAGTTAATAATTACCCAGTTTCCATGCCTAACAGTGACATCTTGCAGCATTTTCCTGTGTAAGATGTAATGCATTTAAAAAAAAAATAAATAAAATAAAATAAAAAAAATCTAGTTGTTCCTCAAGAGGCCATAAAAAAATAAAGACTTGGTTGTAATACATTTTTTGGGTTTACAGTTTTAGGTAAACTCTTCACATGATCAATTATTTTTTGAATACAACATAATGTAACATAAAATGTAGATATTTTGAATACGGTATAAAGTAGAAATCGCATGAAAACGAGGGAATTAGTCTCTTTATTTGTTACACTTACAAGAGTATAAAAGTTTCTGTGTTCTCACTTTAAATTCTTTAGTTGTTTTAATTCTTGTTCTAGCGTTTTGAAAAAGCAACCATAAATGTCCAAGACTTAGCTGAAACATGTAACTACATCATGAACGTGACCTGCTTGTGCCCTCTCCTGCACTGAGCGATGCAGAGCTGGAATAAAATTGGCATTAGGACCTCACCGCTTTTAGGGTACACAAAAGCTCTTTTTTCGCAATTGTAATGTGAACGGAAAAAAAATTATAATAATAATACATGCACAAGAAATACTTGACTTGCAGTTTACATTACTCCTATCTTCTTACCTTCTTTCAGAGTCCATTTGATAGAGCCTGACTTTTTGTTAACAGCATGCAGGTTTCCATCCAAGGTGGACACAAACAGCAGACTTTCAGGAAGAGAAACTGTGCCGGCACTGCAAAACCCCTACAGAAACAAAATACAAACAAGTTAATGGGAAGTACTGTAAAATGGATCATGATACATGGAAATCACAAAAGAATAACGTATTTAAACTAAACATCAAATAGTGGTAAGCAAGCATGGGTGAACATGCATCCTCAGATAAAGTCACAATATGTGCACCTGCGTTGGGTTTGGGAGTGAATTGAGCTACTGCTCACTCAGATATTGCCATTTTTCACACACACACCTGGACCAAACATTTGGTAAAATTATTTATTTATAAAAATATTTGAGCTCACTGTTGAAATTATCCACACACCAATGTGAAGAATTATGGCAGCAGATGATTTACCGTGTCAAGTAGGGATTGGAGTGATGGGGTTTTATCAATCAATGAAGTTCAGAGCAGTAGCTTACAATGACAGCTAAAGAACACATTGGGAGCGAACTAACAAGCATGGTAACTGGAGACAGGCTGCTGGAAGAGCTCTCAGAGATGGGTTCAGTATTTGACAGATGTAAACAGGACATTGGACAAACAGGCAATATACCTACAGTCACTAGAGACACACAGAAGGGAAAAATATCAAACAAAAGAAAGTCCAGTGACCCAGGCTCATGACTTGTCTTATACCAGAATTAACAAAACCGCGTGTGACGTGTGCTCCATTCACCTACTATGGAATTCTAAAAATGCTTGAGATTTTTGGCACTAATGTGCGGGAAGAGTTTCAGTGGGGTTTGAGAGCTCAGACTGCCCACCAAAACCAGAAAAGGCCACATGAACTCAGCCAGACGGGGAGTTGTACCTTGATACAAATGCTACTTTAAAGCATACATACAATTGCTACCCATGGGCTTCATAACCAAAGCAGTTAAGGAGGCTGGGAGAACTTCCCAATAGTACTCTACTACAATTTGTTCAGGGTTAGGGTTAACTTGTATATTTTGAACATGCAACCTGGTTTTGTGGCCTCACTTTTTGAGCTTCCTTACATCTTCACCACAGGAGATAGAAAAGCTGGATAGCTTCATTCTCCTGCTGAATCACATTGGTATTGATCAACATCCTTTACTAATGTCACTGAAGGGTCCCTGGGGACAGTCCAAGTAGCCCCTACTACTACTACGACTACACACTCCCCTGAGCATTTAGCCACTTTTGAGGAGATAAGGAAGGAAAGGTAGGGGGGTTGAAGTACTCTTGAACCAGACACAAAAAAACCAACACTGCTATTAAGTCAGGCCTCAGCATGTGGCAGGGAGAGCAAAGGCAATTACCAACGCTTAGGTTTTTTCCTCTTAGTCACACAGTAACATTTCCTGGCAAAACCAAAAACTGACCAGTACCAAAGAACCTAAGAGATGTGAGTGGGTATTTTGTAATTCTGATTTTTCTTCCACTTAAGTTTGGGGAAATATTAAAACTGGAGCAACAGAAACCAAAGTCATAATCAAAGTCAAAGTCAAGTCAAAATAACCCTATTAACAGAAAGTTTCTTTCTATATAGAGAAAGAAACAGAGTTCCTCCAAATCCCCTGCTGAAATCTCACATCCTAAAGGCATTTGAGTCAATAATGCGCACCTGTTTCTGTTCCCACTGCGCTGTCTGCATGCATACAACCATCACACAACTGCGCTGGGAGAATCATAACTGATCTGTTTTTGGTCCACTCATAACCTCAGTCAGGGTTCTTGGTTTCACAAGCAAATATCTTTCTGAACATCTGTTAGTCTCCTAGTTTTGGATGGACACTGACATTCAACAATTTGTGAACACTGTATACAGTATTAGGCTTTACGGACATCTGGCTTAAAATGTCTGTCTCAAAGTAGCTGGGTAATTTAAAATGCTTACAATAAGAAAAATCAAGGCATTCCGTCTCATTTCCTTATTCTGTGTGTAACGCAGAAATGGTTTAGGTGTTGCATAAGTGAGTTACATAATAAGAACAGAACTGGGCGAAACCAAAGTCTTGGCAAGTTCTGAGGTCTTCATTTTCCCTTCTGCAACAAGGCTAGGCAAGGCTTAAAGGGACACTGACTACAATGGTAAGGATATTATTGACAGCAGGCTAAAGTGTCTCTCTTGCATGGCAGGCCAACCAGAACACATCACTTAGTGCACATTCAGCAGTACTCGTAAGAGTGTTTGGGTTTAGGCAAATGCTGCAAAAAATTGTTTCATTTGCCTAAGAAGAGAACTGCAAGGGCAAAAAAAAAAAAGGAAGCAGGCATGTTTACAGGAGATGAGACTAAAAGCATGTTGGTAACAAAGGCAAAGGATGTCACAACAGTAGCTGATATTACATTATCCAAAACATGAGGCAACAAATTAGCCTCGCTCAGTCTTTTAGCATTGCATGCAGTGACGGTGATTGAAAATAAAAAGGCTAAAAAGATTTCAAAGAGCTAATGGGTTTTATAGCATTGTGTTTAAAAACAGGAAATAATCAATAGATGTTTTGCATCAGACACAAGAGTATGTAATTTCATACAATTCATGATTAAAGTGTGTTATGATGAGATAAAATCTCATAATTCTAACTGAGTATCAGTAAGAGAGATTTAACACTAAAAAGCATGAATCTATAGTTAATACACTACTGGTAAGCAAATTTCTGTACTAATGTAATACAATCTCCTATCAGCTTGTTTGCAGCACTCTTGTTTGCAACTTCCTCGAGTGCGGGTAAAAACCAACACAGGAACCAAGAAATATTCATCACACCTCTATATGATAAATATCATCTGGATGGTAATGCAGCAACGCCTTAAAATTTGTTTAGAACCTGCAGCGGGGTTAAAAAATAGGAGGTTTATAAAAATTAAAGGTATGTATACGAGGAAATGTGAGCAATGTTGCGTTCTGTCTGATGAGCCATTAGTCTCCTACAGGAAAGTGATCATTTGAGGTTTCCCTCCAGGCCTATGTAAAAAGGGGTGAGGATCTTTTTCCTTTTTAGGTAATTGCTCAATAGTTATCACATTTCATTTTAAAATCTAATGTCGATCAGTTAGGACATTTAGCAACATCCCTTGTCAACACAGTCCCTATCTGTTGTGTGGTGTTGCTTCAGTGGAGAGGATGTCACGTGTTGGCCTCCATTCAGGCACACATTGTCAAAGCACAGCCAATCTACTGTGGTGATAAGCTAATCTAAGAACACAACTTTCATTTTTAACCAAATCCCCATGTATTAATCATTCTGAACCTGAACAATTAAAGAAATAAAAGAAATCAATGGGACAGCAATGGAACTAACTGCAACTGAGGGACACATTATACACAGCCATTTATAATGTGGGACTACAGCAAATTATTATTAGTGTTATGATGAACCCACAAATGTGTAAAATTGAGTTTATGCGTTATGTAGGAAGAAACCATAGCAGCTGATGACATGTTTAGTCGCCAGCATATTCTTTGTAAAACAAATGACTCTTAGTCCAGTTGTGAAGAAGAAACACCACAAAGGGACATAATTAGTCTTTCACTTGTATTTCTCTCTCTCTCTTTTTCACACTATCTATGGACAGCCTGTGTCACCATCTATAGATAGCTTTTCATTTTGCAACCTCACTACACCGACAGAATATCTTACAGGCTAAGAGAAGAACATGAGACATGATGGGGGATTATAAAGCTACTTTAATCTGCTGCTTAGCTTTGTAGCTAATGGTCTCTTCACCAAGCCTTTCTTGGCTCCACTTCAACAAGTCACTGTTGCGACTGCTATGAACACTAAGAAACCTAAAAAATTAAATAAGAGAACCAGATTTAGATTAAATTGCAGCCTTGCCCCATTGTTTGTGCCTTCAGCCAAATTGTTAGTGCAAGACATAAATTTGCATTGAAACGCACATGGCTGTTACTTTATAGTGGCAGCTTTTGCATGATCTAATCAACCTAACCACAAAGTATCATCATGCCTGGGAATGTTCTGTATTGGTGCAGATTTTCTGAAATTAGAGACTGTAGATGACACACGCACAGATCCTGCATCAGTCCTGCTGACTTCGCATGGTTTTAGAGACAGAACTGGAAAACAATGCTTTCAAGGAGTGCAGATGATAGGTACCACACACTCATCCTTCAATCTTCAACCTGCACCAAGACACTACGTTTACTATTTGATCTAGTTGCGTCTACTGAGATTACCACCTCAGTGTGTATGTGATCAAACTGCCCACACAGTGCTGCCTGGTTTTCCACCTTTGCATCATGCAGTGTTGAGGGAGCAGCACACAATGTTTACCTGCTGTACTGCACAAGAGCAAACACAAGGCTCCTGCTCACACTGCTGAGCTGATTAGCAGCGTTTAGAAACACAGTGTTACGACTTTTCCAATACTCCCCAAATCCTCACACACTTTGGGGGTGTTTGGTGAAATTACAATCACTACAATGTGTCTCAAAACAACCACACACACACACACACACACACACACACAGCTGCGTCGCAAATTAAGGAGAATAAATTAATCTGAAGATATTTGGATCATATGGCTAAAAAAAACAAAAAAAAACGAGTGATTTTAGCCGGTCAGCTAACATTAGTGTTAGCCCACTTCTGACTACACGGACAATATCAACACGTCCCGGAATTTGTTTAATACGAGTCTGAACTCAGACGAAGCTGCCTGCCTTTTATTAAACGTGAATGAAGCTAGCTAATCTACTTAGCCCCCCTTTTTATTTTTATTTTTTACCTTTTGTGGAAGACCAGCGCAGCAAAGCAACGCCAGAGCGCACCACACCAAGGCCCGGCTGCTGGCCGTCCAGTCCATCTTTCGTGGCCTCCAAACCGGGAGAAGACAGCCGACGGTTCCGGGGCGGCCGTCGGCTACATAGAAAAACGGGATTTGGATCACCTTACGAAATGTATTTGGGACGGTGTAAGGTTAGCGGCATTGATCCGTCGGTGGTTGGACACACACACACATACATACATACATACACACAAACATACACACGCGGGCGCACACACACGCACAGACACACACACGCACAAGCGCACACACGCAGCGTTGCCTCTTCCTGAAGTGAAAACCTGGGGGGGTCGGACTTCGGGATAAGATGTCCAAACGTGTGGAGGAGGGAGGGAGGGGGTGAGGAGTCCGACCGACCAATCAGAAAGCAGATACACTAACCGGATGTGGTATAAAGCACATCCGGGAGCCATCGCCCCCCTCCTGCGGTAGATCACCTCCGTCAGAACCGACGTGTTTCCCCTTAAACATGGCCCAGGTCCGTTTAGGCCGCCTATTTTCTGGTTATTATTGTTATTATTGTTATTATGATACGTGATTAGTGGGAGAATGAGGAAGACCTGCTGAACACTCAAACTGTTGTTAGTCGGAGGTTTGGAAAACGTGAAGGTAAGACTGCACTTTATTATTATTATTATTATTATTATTGTATTACATCGATCTGTAGATGTCACATTTGATTCTTAGCCACATCATGTCTATCTTTCATTTGCAGGCTTGATGGTGTAACGTGGCTGAGGCCGTTGCACGTCGACACGTGGGCTGCAGCGTGGTGGATCTGCAGGATGAAGGCCTTTTGTAGGTCCCATGCTTTCGTTGGGGTGAGCATTTATTAGTTTTACTGTCCTTTTTTTGGGCGGAGAGGGGATCATGAGTGATGATTTAAGTGCGTTAGACTTCTGATGTGAAATGAAGTCAACTTTTAATCTGACTTGATCCAGCACTATAATAGTTGTGTTTGTGGGTGGTTGTTTAATCATGCTGACACATATTTTACCATTTTCATACAGGAGCTGGACGTAAGTTTGGATGGATCAGTGCAGGAACAGCATAGTAAGTAAACTGATGAGTCTGAAATTTAGTTTCAATGGTTCTGAGTGATGATCATGATGCGTTAGACTTCTGATCTAATTTTGAAGCAAATTTGTATCTGACATGACCCACAGAGCGGTCTGTTATGAATGGTTTACCAATGCCAAACTCATTAAGTGTTTCCTCCTTTTCCAGGGGCTGGGCTGCTGTAAATCACGAGGTGACAGAGCCTTACAGGATACATTTGCATCCCAACTTTTTTTTTTTTTTTTTTGGACCACAAAAATGCACTTTATGAATAAAGCATTTGTCTACAACTAAAATGGTGTAATTTTCATTCTGCCTACATTACATACTTCCCCGGCACTTTTTTGAACCTGAATAGCCGTCTCTATGGTTATTTGATGGTCAAAAGCAGTGCAAGATCACGTCTTGTCATAACTGGGGTTTCTTGGCAATTTTCCCAAGTTTCTCTTTTAAAGCAAGGCACAGAATATAAATGCACATTTTCAAAACATTGTTTTTCGTGTTTAAATAAACCGAAAGGAAGGAAGTTAATTATCTTAAGGCGTTAGCACAAGCAAAATCAATAAGGACTATCTCAGCCACAGTCAACCCATTTAAAAATGATATTGCTCCATACAAAGGTATTTACTAAACATTTAGACAGACAGGCTGAACAATCTTGCATAACAATATTTAGCACAGATCTGCTGTAATTGAGCAACTGTCAGGCTGAATCAGAGGCACTTATTATAGGATATTGATAGATTTACATTGTGGTCAATTGAAATGCTCTGGGCTTTAAAAGGGGATTCATTGATACTAGAAATGCTTGTTTCAGCCCAAACCATGAACACAGTCTAGAAAGCTATATACATGTTGCAACCACCAACTCGCCGCAGTTCTGTCCAAGCGAAAGGTTTTATTGATCCACAACGATCAGAACCATGACATTCTGTGACATCACTGAACACAACAGCAATGTTTGGTATTTTTATCACTGTGAAAATGAACAACACTAAAACCAGTGAAAACAAAGGTCATGAATAAACACACAAATAATGGCACAAAGACTCTTTATCCTCAACTGATGCAACAAGTGTGGCTCACAATGGAGGAATGTTTATTATAAAGGCACTTTCTGCCTCGTACACTTTGCCAACACATATTTCAACAGAACATGTAAAGTAAAAGTCACCAGCTGGGTGTCTTGGCAGATTTGCTGCTGTTGTCGTTTATTTGAGTTGTTCCTCTTTAATGTGTACAGTACAGAAAGAAAAGCGAACCAATAAATAATTCAACAGAAAACAAGCATTCATTAGCTGGATGTCCGTTCATAACCTTAAATAATATGGCTGATATCCAGTATGTTATTTATTCAAATAAACGGGAAGTTATTGTGTTACCCTGTCAAAGAAAGGTTTTCAGTCCTCTGCACCCTCCAAAAAAACAAAACAAAAACAAAAAAAGGTTATTTCTTATTTCAAATTCCAGCTCCTGTTATTTGAACTTCCAGTGTACTTAAACTCTGGTGGGAACACAGGTGATTTATCCAGTTGCTTACTTGTCACTGTTGACCTTAGAGTTTCCTTCAGACAGGACTGAAAGATTGCTTTGGCAAGAAAAACTGAAAGTCTTTTGCTCAACTATGAATATAACATGAAAAGAAGTCTTGAAGCTTGTCGCACAGAAGCACGTTGCCAGTAAATGAGCTATTCCTCGAATGAGCTATGGAGCTGCATTCCTATTTATACATTCATCACACCTAGGCAATGTTCAGATGCTGTGTTTGCTGACATACAGTACAGGCCAAAAGTTTGGACACACTTTCCTATTCATTTGAATGAGAAGGCGCGTACAAACTTTTGGCCTGTACTGTATTTTAACTCACCCCACTAAAGTCAGTTTTAGCTCTAATTCCTACCATACAGTAAAAAGCATACAGGCTGTATGTCACTATAGTGTCCATTCACTGATTTAAACTGACCTTAGCATCTTCCATGGACACAGTGTCGTTGATGTGTTTGCATATAAGTGCCAGGCGGCTGGCACAGGCAGCAGTGTGGATGGATGATAAGTGATTCTTGATATCCCTCTGAAATGTGTCTTAACAGACACATCGGCTTTCAGCAGAGTACTGCAAATTTTGGTGTTATTCCCTTAATCATTGCCCTCAAAGTGTTCCTCAAGTTAGAGCAAGAATAAACTCCATTAGAAAGGTTGAGAAAAAGTTTACACTGTACAACTATCATGTTTGGTGCAGCTGTACATCACAAGTATTATGGTTCTGGGTCAATCGGATGGCTATTTGTTGATCGACCACTACATACATATGTTCAGTCTCAACTTGTCATAACTGTCACACAAAAACTGTGCAATTGGATGACAATCTATAAGTCACAATTTTCTTTCATTCTCCTGCTTTTAGTGGCCATAAATGTTGATGAGCTGGCCAGTGCCTCCAGTTTTGTGAGCACACATGAATGGCCACATGAGATGGGTGCAACAGTTGGGCTGAGATATGTGTAAAAATATCAGAGTTGGCCCCAGCCCATTGCTGCACCAGTGGTCTTTTAGTGATGTGGGGACTTGTCATATTGCCACTGTGATAAAGTTTCAGTCGGAGTTAGGCTTTGACCACCAGTCTTCACATGTCAGAGACCTCAGAGTCCTCAGGTTCTGGGTCCTTCAAGGCATCATTTGTCACTGTTACCAAGTTGGCATTTGAACGGGTGTCCATGGCAGAGTGCATTATGGGTAGCCACACGTCATCCATGTTTGGCATCACAAATATTTTCTGCAGGGAGGACAAATAGGATGACAAGAAAAGCCATCTTAGTCTAGACAAGCACACTTTAATATGCCTGTTCAAATTTAGATGCTGTATAGACAATGAGAAAATACTGTTTAATATGTGCGACAAAAGGCAATGACATGAGAACAAGAGTTGAACTATATCATCTCCTGCCCAACTAACCCGATACTATTCTGAGTATTTGAAAATGCCATGCACACATTCACTGAAATGACTGAAACTGAAAATAGCCTTCAGTGCAGCACTGTATTTTAATGAAGGTTTTGTTTAGAGGCACGAGGTACATAATAACCCCCCCATGGAGTCGGGCAGGGATAAATGTAGATGTGTGGTAGATCTGACTGGGACACTCTGCTTTAGTAGTTTGTAGGTTTGCCTCAGGGTAGTTATCTGTTAGTAAGCATATCATTTAACGTGGCTACACGTGAGAGATAGGAAAGCCACAGGCAGCCTGCTTTGAGGTGCATGAAGGTGGGCAGCCATAAATTAATCCGAAGTCTTTTGTAACCTAAATTCCAACCCCTAAACGTCTGGGGGAAGATTGTCTTTGTCCTTTAATACATTTTCAGCCTCTTTGTTAAGCAAACCTGAGTTTTCTGAAATTGCGCTTTTGGATATGACATCACCTTCTAACTACAATATATGGAAATAAAGTATATTCACAACAAGACACAAACAGACACATTTACTGTACCTGGAACTCCTGGTCCAGTTTCTTTTCAATCCACTCAGTCACATGGACTAGAGTGACCTCCCGCTCACCAAGTTTAGGCCGCGCTTTCAGCTCCAGGTGAGGCGGACTCCGGAAACCATACCTGACAGCCAAACATTCATAGTCAAAGTCATAAAATCCCACACAAAATCAGAGAAATATGCATGGTTTTATGGAACAGAGAACCCCGTTTCCTCTATTTTTCTTCTCATTAGTCCACCTTCAGAGGTCCCCACTCACAGGTTGGATATGACTGGTGCACATGCCGTTAGAAGGGTTAACAATTAAGCTTGTACGGTGGCTCATAGTGCATATTCAGGTTTTCAGGTAATTTTCTTTAAAATAAAGTAGCATATATTTCATTAAGTGATCATTCAACATTTTATTCTCTCATTGCATGCACGTCTTAATTTTCCCAGCAGGTGGTGCAGTATCATATTCCCCAGCACTGACTACGAACTACAAGTGTCTTTATACTCCTATACAATATCCCCCCTGGAAATGAACTCACCATATCCTGTCCGTGGGGGGTGGTGGGATGTTAACAGCGAGAGTCCCACGGCACTCTTGCACCTCCACAGTGAGCAACAGAGGTGTGTTGGATACCTCCTCCATCTTCTTCTTGATGAACTCTGTCTCTGTGGCTTTCTGGAAGTACTTGGACTTGGCTATCTTGTCCACAAAGCGCATGATCTTGCTGGGCCTGTGGCCTCCCACATAGCTACATGAGCAGAAGATCGAACCAGAGGAGGAGACGAGGCAAAGGAGTGAGTCAGGTTCATAATTTATTCATAACAGCATCTCTTGCTACTTAGCACTCACAATGGAAGTGAGTGACCGGGTGTTACATTAAGTCTGCAGCAAGCTTTGGTCTGAGTGGGTTGGTTGGCAGGTGGGTGGACTGAGTAGGCAGAACATTCAGCTTCACCACATTACTGTGAATTTGTTGTTGCCCATTTCCAATTCAGATAAGTGCTTTTGTTGTTGTTATGAGATATTGGCTCACCCCTCGCCTCCAGGCAGAACAGGTTTGTCACTAAGGAGTTCTGGGGGATCCTCTTCGTCAGATGAGCCAGCACTTGATGACTCCTCATCACTGTCTGCAAGACAATATGTCCGTGGCCTGTGCCTGTCATACAGAAAAAGACACACTCATTGTTGCCAAGTCAGGCCTTAATGGTTTTGCACAAATACGTTTACAATTTAAGTAATTCCTATTAAATATATCCGTACTAATATGACTTGTGCAAAATTAATCTCCACTAATTCACAAAAGCAACTAATCCAAAACAAAATGTATTATTTCAGTGGCAGGCATCTGTGGGCATCATTTCCCAAACTCACCAGTCATTGGACAAATCCACAGTGGTAGGCATCCAGAGAGAGCATTTATGTATAAAGACAAGGGAGGAAGAGCCAACAGAAAAAGAGGAGGAATCGTGAAAAAACAGATGTGACAAGTAATATGGCTCTTAATGCATATGTACCCAACTAGCTTAGAGCTGGTTCGTTTAGCCAAAGCTACTAATCCTTCAAACATATGATTTTGGCCCCATTACTGCGAACAGTGTTAAGACAGCAACAAAAACAAAGACAGCTCACAAAGGACAAGCTGCAAAGGATAACTTTCAAAAGTTTATAAGACCAATAAAAAAAAAAATCTGTCTCAGTTTCATGAGTTTCATTATAACCTCACAAAAACAAATTTAAAGTAACATGAAAGCCACACCATTCTTTCCCATGCTCCCCAAGCCCCTCGCCCTCCTTGCCCAGTCGAGCCAAATTCATCTTGGTCTCTAATGTCATGAGGAAGGAGCCCGTGTAGGAGACCTCCAAATCAAACCACAGACCTAAACAGAAAGTGAGAGAAATGACACAAACATGTAGAGTTTCAAATCAAAATCATGCCAATACAGTCTGAACTCTGTATGCAACTCCTTTGAATTACCAAAGCTCTCCTATCTGGTGGCTTACTGCTGTGAGGTCCCCTGCAGAGGAAGGAAGGCAATTTCTCTTCTAGCAAACACTCAAAAGGTCATCATGCTCTAGAGCAGCAGGCGCTCTTTATTGGCTGATTTTGACAAACTACTTCCTGTTTACACATCATAGTTTTCAAGGAAGAGGCAAGTGGAGCGTTATTTGGATTTCGATCCCCACTGCTGTTTGTTCAATAAATCCTGACCTCACCAACCGATGAAAGTGTTGACTATCTTTCTCTGCCTCGCGCTTTCCTCCTCTTCACTTTCCACTCTCCATAAATGTTCATTGCTTTGTATGTGTGTTGAAGGCAGCCGTGTCAAAGAGAAGCTAAGTGACATTAAAGTACTACATATTGTTGTCACTGTCTGGGACTAGACACATGGGATGGAGACACAGTCTGCAGTGTCTGATTAATTTATCTGCATCACTGACATTAGCATGTGTATGCTTCTACAGAAAGTGGGAATTCTATAAAGCAACATTATTATTAGAAAAGCTTTGTATCTAGGTTATCATATAGCATAGCTATCATGTAGCATACATATATATAACCTTCATGTTATTTTCCTGAAGGGAAATAAAGTATACTGACTCTATGGAACCTGCATGAACACATTAATTTAATTTTATGGGTGCCATTGTCCTCCATCAATCCAACACTTAGATCCGGCCTGAAATATCTCAATGACTAAGTAAGTGAACCATAACGCTTTTTGCCGATATTCATGGTCCAATCAAGCAACAATATGTCTAACTTGGTGAATCCCTGTCTTTTCTTGTAGCGCCACTGTGGTTTACATTTTAGTTTAAAAAGATAGACACATTGCCATGAGACTAGCTATAGGTATTTATGATGCCCACAGGATGAAACTTAATGAGTTTAGAGAGTGTTCCTTTTCATTATCAGCACTAGTGGGTTGACATACGTGGGTTTAAGTAAAATGTCTTGACAGCTGTTGGATGGATTACTGTGCAATTATGTGACAGGAATACATTGTCCTTGCGACCTGAGAAAACCATCATCAACTCTGTGTTTCTAACCAAATGCCTGTAAAACTAATAGCATTCCCATGACCTCAGCTGTGCTTTGTGCGTATGGGCTAAATGTCACCTTGCTAACGTTCAAAACAAAGATGGTGATAAACAACAATAATACTGATGATGCTATTAACATTTTCTAGGTAGCAATATTTGCTGTATAGTACAAAATCTCACAAATGACTTTTAGTGATTACATCCCTGCTTACACATTCTTCACACAACTAAAGAATTACCACTCAGATTAATCAACATTTTCTTGCTCTCAATATGATACAGCTTTTTGATAAAACTTGCTCCAGAGCACCCTCTGGCTGTAGACCATATTTAGTTGTGAAGTAAATGTACTAGATCAAAAATACAAACACTACAATCATACATCATTATTAAATACTCTGTGTTATAGTAGAATTGCTAATCATACTGAAGCATGGTCACATTATCAATATATAGATACTGTTGCTTTTGTAGCTTTTAGCTTATGGAGCACAGCACACTGTAAATCAGATATTTGTGAGGTGGCCCCCCCACATTCTTTGTATCATCATCACGTTAATGAGCATTGCAGACTCAGTCATGAAATGTAGCTGGCCATCGTAGTAGGAATCAAAATGCCCCACATGTGTGTCTGTGCGTCTCATCAGTTGCTCTGCAGGGTGAGACAGTGTCTCAATAATGGATGAGGGAGACCCAGGACGAGAAGTTTAATTACTGTGGTTTAATAGAGCGAGGCATGAAGAGGGGCTGGACTTTGGAGGAGAGAGCAGAATAGGGTTGGAGGGGGAAATGGATTAATCCACAGATGAGAGCAAAGCAAGGGGAAGATGGCAATGTAGCAGAAAATGCAGAAGAAGGAGGTGCATGGGTTGGGGTGTAAAAAATGTTAAAGTGTGTGACAAGAGAAAAAAAGAAAAAATGAATCATTTCTATCATGGCAGACCACCCTGAAAACTGAAAAGCATAACATACCTAGTGTAGTTTCTTTTCCTACCTTGGTGGTCCACAGAGGGTTTGGAGGCATGAAGGATCTTTGGGATGGAAAACCCCATGTCTAGCTCTGTCAGAGTCAGTTCATTCATTACATATGGCAGCTGAAACACAGAGGAGAGTTTTAAAAAGACTTGGACAACAGCTACAACAGACACAAAATTGTCTCTGGAATTGATCACATTGAAACAGTGAGAAGATTTGGGGGTTTTTTTTCTAATTTGCTAGTTTACCATTAAAATTTGCATATACATGCAAGCTAGAAATAGAACCCACCCTGATTTTACTGAGCTTCATTTGTATCTTCTTGGAGACTACATTGGCCCAGTACTTCTCTCCCAGGAAGTCCCAGAATATCCTTCCCAGAAAAGCATTGACCCAGGCTTCAGGCTCCATGGTCTCCTCTGAACTCCTGCAAAACTGAAGGACGCATATACAGATGCACCGTTTACCTTTACTTTATTTGACTGATGTCAATTCAGAGAAACGAGCAGCAGAAAAACAAGGTTGTACTCAGAAAAACATTGTTCTATAGTGCTACTAGTGGTCAAAAACTGCAAAGGTTGCCTTGAAGAGAAAATGAAAGTAGTGATTGATTCCCCTAAATGTCTCAAAGTTAAAGTATTTCTTTCCAGCCTTTCACACATTTCTCTATTTCATACCTTTTTGGTAGTTTTGGGGCTGCTTTCTGGGCTGTTACCAGGGCTATCAGTGGCAGTTGGGCTTCTTGGTTGTACCTGGGGGTTGACATATTTGGCCATATAGATATTATAGTCTAATAGCATCTTCTGCTTAATGCTCGCAGTGGAGCCACAGGAGATAGAAGAGGATGCCTCTCTGTGACGAGACTGTGAGAGCTCCTCCAGGCTTCCCCGGCTGCTGCTCCTGCTGTCAGCCTCCAGGCCTCCACCAGATTGGGTGCTGCCACTGCGACTGTGGGAGGGCAGGAAGGCTAAAAGTGTTGTGTGGGAGGGTTAGGGAGAGGCAGGATGAGAAGAGTGAGCGGAGGTGAATATAAAACAGTTATGCATTAATATTTGCAGTGATTGATTTTCCAATCAATGCATCATATTTCACATAACCACATAATGCACGCTCAACGCTTTGCGTAGCTTTGTATATTTAGCATCTGCTTAGTATTCATTTCATTTCAACGTTCTGAATCAGTATGTTCTACACCCGATGACACACTGCATCTGCTCTTGTGACTCATGTTAGCACTGAAAGAGTCATTTTCAAAAGATTTGCTACATATGTCCACATACAAGTCTGATGCTTGAATAATCTTTCCAGTAATCCTGTTCACTCTGCACTGACTTTATCACTGGGCCCACACAGTGCTAGTGTTTCCCTTTGAATTGGGCCTTATCCTTGCAGGCTTATAATATGCTACTTCCCTGTGCATGTAATCCTGCTGACCCATTCACACTCATCTGCTTGTTCAATTGAGGGGATTGGCAGTCCCTAAGCTGAAGCTTAAACACAGATCTGATGACTGTGAGAGGGTATTCTGACTGCAGAGAGCGATGTGTAGTTATTAAAATACAGTATGTGTTTGGAAAAGGTGAGCACGTGGCTGTTTGGTCCATGGTTTGTCATATTATATATAGCCTAGGCACAAACTCACCACTCTTGCAGATACCAGACAGGCTGCCACCTCTCCCTTCTGACTTCATTCGGGAAGCTAGAAGAAATCTCCGGAACCACTCCTCCTTTTCTCGACCCGTCCTCCCAAACAAATAGATTGTCAGATCCCCTCCTCCTGAAGCTGGTCTTTTGGGTTCCTCTCCTGATGCTGATCCTTCAGCTTTCTCACATTTGTCCATTCTTTCTAGCTTGTCACCCACCCCTGTCATTTTGTCCTCTGCAACTTCAGGCCTCTCTCCCTGGGCCTTGGACATGAAGTCCTCCTGCTTGGCCAACTCAATACAAATAGGGTATTTTTTATTCCAAACCCTCTTCCTAGCCAAGCTCTGGGGCATCAGATAGATCTATTGGGGCACAGAAACCAGATGCATTCAATCAAACACATGAACACAAACAGTGATGATGTTTCTAGGATTGTAAAAGGCTGATATCAAAATGAGAGAAAAATGATGCGTGGTTCTAACAGGAACATTTTGTAGGGCACACTGAAGCTATGTAAACAATGTGACAATGTGTTTGGCCCAAGGCTGTTAAGTGACAGCAACTAAGGGCTCAAAAGTTTTTGAAAATAAAAATCAAAAGATACAATGCAGGCAAGTGAAGTGAACTAATATATTATGTATTTATAGTTATTTACCCAGAACTCTGTTTGTCATTCCTCAACAACGTGAGAATACATCCCATTGTTTAGTACCTAAGGAAAGTAGCATTGTTCAGTGTTGTTCTGTTGATTGTTACAGAACACACAATCTTGCATATTTCATTCAGGCATGCATTCTTGTTCAAGTCCAACAGTTCTCTGAGATGGATATGGGCCTTTCTAAAAATAATGGTTGAGCCAGGTGATACTATGAGGCAGAAGAGGTATCGCGAGCGATCAAAGAAGTTCAATGATAACCAAAACGACTCCATGATGCACCAACATGAGAAATGTCCTGCCCTCAAAGTAAAGAGGAAGTCAGCACATTGATTTTCTGTGTGTATAGGGTCAGTGACCTATGATAAGTGCTTTGTCACAGAGCATGATTTATTAGCAAGCTTATATGCTAGCAAAGGCAAATATGATGTCACTATCTGTTATTATCATCAAGCACACAATTACAGAGCCAGGAGAAACACAAATTAATACAACCGCTGAGTTATATTTCACAAGTGAAACAAAATTTCAGCACTTCTTGTTCATTTTTCATTACAAACACACAACCAAAAGGCAACACGCACCTTGCTGTCAGTCAGGTCGTAGATCTTCTGGCTGATGTAGGTGACGTCTGGTTTAGGCTCGTTGTGTGCAGCACGCCGGGAGATGTTCCGGTTGGGCTTTGACAGACGCAGGACGGAGCCCTCCAGACGGATGTAAACAGAGTGGGTCAAGGTGGCATGGTACATCTCTGGGTCGTAGCTGTGGATCTCATTCATCCAGCCCTGAGGAATTTTGGGATTAGAAGGATACCATTTCCATTAATACCGAAATCTACATATACGGTCACAGCACATATACACATCTCAGTCCCTGTCAAATACTAAAGATTTGGTAGTATTTTTCTGTATGAAGCTTGTTTACGTTTGAACAAAAACAGAATTTATTTTACCTTTAAGGAATATAACAATTTAGTCTGTGAACTATAAATAGTCAGAATTTCTTGCAGCATATCCCAGAATCATTATGTTACATTACATAACAACACTCTCTCAAAGAGGCACCACAAAGTTAATTCCTACAACCCAACAAAGTATAAACCAGGGCACCAACACCGACACTTTGTTGAAAAGACAGACAAAGAGGAAAGTTTGTCCCCAGAGCTGTTGCTCCAGGGTCTGTAGTTCATATGGCCATATCATGTTGTGCACTGCAGAGCTCCTCTTTAGGAACAGCTGTGCCCTCTAGCCCCTAAGCTCTTTTGTTCAACAGCCTAGCACCCACAAAGACAAACACACACAACCATGCATGCTTGCATAACTCCCCCATATCGCTAAACATTTCTCTTCTCGAAGAGTTTCTGTTAACTGGGAACAAGAGCCAAAAAGGTTTTTGCTATGATAAAACAGTTTGGTTCAAGGCAAAGCTGTAACCATCATGGGAGAAAAAGCGTAATGCAACCTCAATATGTTGCTCCTGGTCCCCATGAGACTGTATAGAGTTTAATTCTCATCCATACTCCTACTTTATCAGTCCCAAAGGATGCTCTGTGAGCAGAGCCAATTCACTTGAAGCACCAAGGGATATTCCAGCACCTGGCTAATGTGAAAGGATGTTAAAAGGCAGAGCAAAGAACATACAATCTAAAGACACAGAGGAAAAGCATTTTGGCAGATAACAACCACAATATAGCTTATTTTGAGGTTTGATTCTCCTCACTTGGCCAACCATACTGCATTTTGTCTCACCTTGAATATTCCTGGTTCTTTTATATCCAACTGGTTCACATTCCAGTGCCCTATCCTTCCCCTTCCTTTTCTTGTGCCAGATGAGGAGAGTCGAGGAGAGGACAGCCAAAGCACCAGCAAGGCCAACATGAACCCGGCTGCTATCCCATGCACCACGGCGCATACACTGGGTGGCACCGGAAGGACTAAGTACCCGTACACCAACTGTGTTAAGAAAATAAGGGAAATCACTGGAACAGTGTCCGCCGCCTCCTCTGCTTTCTCTTCTTCCTCTGTATCGAGTTCACTGCACACACCAGTGCTACCAGTATGTGGCTGCTGGGACTCAAAACGATCTGCATCTGGTGTCTCCGTATCAGTACACAACTCAAAGTCTTCACTGTACAGCTCACAGAAGTCCTCGTCCTCCTGTCGCGCTACCAAGGCTGACATGGAGCAACGGCCTAGAGTGAGAGATGGAGACTTGTGGAGCGTGGAGGATGAGGAGGCCTGGGCAAGGGCTGGAGCAGACATTAGTGATGGGAAGGAGAAAAAAACAGAGTCTGGGCCCTTTCCCGTGGGTGTTTCTTCCTCTTCCCCTTCTGGCCCGTCCTCCTCCTTGATGCTGTAGTTGCTGTTACTTTCGGTATGCCCGTTGAGCGCTGTCACTCCGCTGAGCTCTGATGCACTTGAGGAAAGTGATTTGGCGCGGTGAGTTGCACTTCCACCCACTCCTACACTGGACTCGTCCCCCATGATCTTACTAAAAAGCTGCAGGGGATCTGACATCACCTCTGACAGACGGCGCTTGGTGTCTTCTATCCTGGCCTCCACCTCTTGGACCTTAAAGAAAGACCGACCATCTGGGGACATGATGGGAGAAGAAGGGGCTGTTTTGGAATCTCCACCTGCTTGTGTTACTATGACGGGGCCGGAAGATAAACGAGGCTGGGAGAATTGCTTGAAGAGCTGCATGTTGCGAGGTGGAGGCCGATGTGATGGCTGTACTTGCTGCTGCTGATGGAGATGGGAATGAGGGGGCCCTTCCTGTTCAGCCTTTGAAGTGTCTGCGGACAGGGACTTAACAAAAGATTTCATTAAGTGTCGATGGCGGACATGCGATGGCGCAACAGCTGTGGGCGCAGGTGTCGATTCTCTAGATTCAACGTCATTGGACAGAGACCTGACCAAGCTCAGAAAAGGCTTGGATGACGGCAGGGTTGCTGACTTACAAGGGGAAGAGGAGCTGGAAGTTGTGGATGGAGGATTAGCTATGGGTCGGTCAGAGGGCCAGGAGGAGCTAGCAGGGGGGCTGAAGCTAAGGTGGGAGTGGCTGGGGGAGGGGATGATCGTCATGGCTGCAGATGGAGTGTGAGGGTCTAAGGGTTGCACAGATGAAATAGGGAGCACAGCTGCCTCAGAGAAGGTCTCCACTCCTGTAGATTCAAACAGCAGTTCCTCTTTTGCCTCCCAACCTGTGGCGACGGGCTGCTCATTTGCCCGTGAAACATCTGAACCTTGGAGTCCCCCTGCACCATCCATCCCAGATTCACTTCCAACAGCCCCATAAAGCTCCTCTTCCTCGTCATCTTCCTCTTTCCCCAGTGCAGAGAAGTGGATGGTGATGGTGTCACGAGAGAGGGATCGCTGCACCTGCAGCTTTGGTCCGGGGTAGTGACGAGGGACAGGGGTGTCAGCATGCTGGCCACTTCCCCTGCTGCTGCTGCCCTGACTGCTCATCACCAGCCTGCACAGGGCTCACAGCCTGGGAGAGACACACAAGACAGAAGCAACTCTGTTAATAACAATCCAAACAATGAAACAGTGGTATGAAACATCAATGCAAGGACAGAGGTTGGGGAAGTCAGCAGTGTCACACACACACCTATTCTCTACTCCAATATGAGTAGGCTGGACAGGTATGTCCGTAGGCCCTGATTCATTAGCCCTCATTAAGCAAAGTTGTAGCTGTCAGACTGAGTCGCTCTGTCTTACCCCACCCCACTCACTCACTCACTCTCACCCACTATGGCAACGTGATTAATGGGTTACTTCAGAACATACAATGCTTCAAGAGAGGGCCCATCAACATTTCAACTGTAAATAACTCTATTCTCCACAGGGGGCAGACCACAACTGGCGAAATGCTGTAAGGTTTGCAAATGAGAGGCTGATGGTATGACCATGGACAGAAACTCATCCTAGCTGGTAGGACAATCCAAATTAACCCTGCTTTAAATTAGTTCTTTACCTCACGGGTTTACAATGCAACTCTGGTACTAGAAAAACCAAAACAAGGAGGTTAAAGATATGACAATGTGATGTGATAAATGTCGAGATATTGTGAAAGACATCTCAGAAAAATAAATATTCACAAATCTGTAAATGTACAGATGTCAGTTAGCAAAAACAGCCAAGTTTTTTGTATCTTTTCATTTCATTTGTTCCCTTAATTTGTTTTTTTTCAGTGTCCACTTGTTTCTGAGTTGCATGAGATCCTACGAGCACCCATCACACCACCATCCTCACCCAAGCTTAACAATATGCAGGAGATGATCATGCAACAAAGTAGTGTTTAGCTCCAGTGATCAGAGGAACAAGGCATCTATTGTATAGTCCCAACACAGCAGAGCAAAGCCATTCATCATGCAGTGATTTTACTGAATGGGGCCTCATGTTGTTCCTGAGTTATTTTGGTTATTTTGTTCTGCCACAGTGCATCAATTTCTTTATTTTTGTTTACTATTATCAAACTGGCAGGGCGCACACACACACACACACACACACACTTTTTCTGGCTTTCAGCTGGTTGACAAAACCAACCCCATAATGGAAGGAATAGAGATGCAGTGAAACAACAAAGGAAGTTAGCAAATGTGATTGTATTTCTGAGAAAGCCTCAAAACCCCTCGGGCTCTCTGGTTGGCATTGCATCTCCAGAGATTGTATTTGCTGGGATGGAGTAACAGAGCATTTGAATTTCACAAGCAACCATTCACTTGGCTGTGAAACACTGGCTTTTGTTTGTGTCATTTTGAGTGTAATTATGTTTTGCCTCTGTCATGGCAGCGCAGGGGGCACAGCAGAACAAACACAAACAGGAAGAAGAGAGCGAGAGCGAGAGAGAGAGAGGGAAAAGAGAAAGAAATATAAGACAGAAGACACGCCACCAGGGTCTATGGAGGCTGCAGACAACCTTTTCAGAGACAAGCTTTTGAATTGAAATTCACTTAAAAATGACAGAATGGAAAGGATGAGATACTAGCGTCAGAATGAGACACACAAGAAGGTTATGGAAAGGGGAGAGGAGGGAGGAGACAAATGAATGGGGAGAGAGAGCCATGGAGATGGAAATATTTGTTGTCAACAAAACCTGAAGGACAGGTTAAAATTGCTGTAAAGATCGACAGGCCAGGCAGAGAAAGGTGGCTCTAAATTATTCTGAAGTCAGGTTTAGGAAAGAAGCAGCCATAAGAATTTTTTTATTTTTTTGTAAAGCAAAATATTCTTGTCATGTATAACAAGAAATAAAAACATATGTCTGGACACCGCTTTATGACATTGTACAGAATTTTTACTGAAATAATTTGGTTAAACATAAAAACTTAGTTACAGATCATTTTGCAGATAGATCAGGAGAGGAAGGAGATGAAAGGAGAGGGGAGGAGACTTGCATAGAAACATGACCATCCAATTAATCAAAGCAAGTTGGGCCACTCTAATCAACTAAAGCCAGCACCATGGGAATGGAGAGGAGAGGAAAGGAGGGAGGTTAAAAGCAGCTCAATTAAAGAATCAGAGAAGAAGGTGAACAGGCAACAGAAGAAAGAAACAGGGAGCAGAGCAACACAAGAAACTGACGTGAAAAAGAGAAAAATGACTGTTTTAAAAGTATCAAATACAGAAACCAGGACACATAACCCCATCCATGATCTAAGATCCACACCGACAACCTGCTTCAGCTAAAAATACAAGCACCATGGCCATCTACGTGCCTCCTCATAACTGGACACTGAAAAAAAAAAATAAAACATCAAAAGGAGGGCTGAAGGTACAGAAAGATGCAGAAAGGGACCTGAAGAAGAGCGAGAGATGAATTTATGGCCAAGAGTTTGTACCACCTTCAGCACATTGTATTCATTTCCTCCCAACTGAACAAACCGCTGAAAACCACAGATTTACTTCCATTTTTAATAGCCAAGCAGTGCTCTCTGTTGATTTAATATCCCCAGCTGTTCTTTGAAAAGATTTTTGTTAGTTTTTTTGAAATGCTTGTTTCATTCCTAACACAACTGCAGCTGACATACTGGGTCTGACAGATGCTGCAGCAGACTCCATATGTTCTTACTCTCCAGTCTGTATTATTATTATTATTATTATTATTATTTTGCCTTAGCTTTATCTGAGCTCCCCTCTCTGTTTTTGGTAGATGGACAGGTACCTCTGGACTGTCATGTTCACTCGTACACTGTGTGAAGGTAAAATCATCAGGGAGTAGAGATGGGATGGAATTTTTCACATTTTACATATTATTGTTGTTAATTGGGTTAGAATTAAGACAGAGAGAAAATCACGGTGAATTCCAGCACAAGTTTGTCTTGAAGCAAAGGCTGGATATTTAAGAATTAAGCCTCATCACGGTCTGGTTAGAAGCTGTATGCCAAACAGGTTACAACCTTTCTCTATGTAAACTGACTGACTGCAGCCAACCAGTTAGCTTAGCTTCGCACTGACCGGACACAGAGAAAAACATCCTAGCTGAAAAAATCTGTCTGGGTCCGCATCACAAAAAGTATTTCTACCAATTATTTGTGAATAAATCTGGCTTGGATAGCGCCCAGGTATTTCTTTATTCTTTCTTTTTTTGTATTTTTCCCAATCATAATGTCCACCATCCACAGCACCCTAAGCTGCAACAAAGACTAGCAAATGAAGTATTTCCATGGTCACATCCAAGAAGAATCCCAAACTACTTCATACTTTTCTTTAAATAACAGTGCTGTGGTGTGACTGAAGAAGTCAGTAGGCATCAAGTACAGACACACAAGACCTGTACTGAGAGAAGCTATTGTCTCCAGAAAAGGAAAATCTAAAAGCAAAATGGGGGAAAGAAACTAAGGCTGGTGTCAGGAGCACTGTGGGCGGATGACAGTGTGACAAATGGGGCAGCAGGAAAACAGGGAGGAAGTCAAAAAAGAGACCAGTCGTGGTGAAGCCTTTAAAATGGGGGGGGGGGGGGTGACAGCAGGAAGATAGATCGGGTGAGACAGAGAGCTCGGAGATGAACCAAGGATGCACAGAGAGATAGAAAGAAAGGCTGATGGACAAGATTGTCACCACCAGATCACATCCACCCTCACACACAAATAAAATGTAATTTTCACACTTAAGGTGTGCACACACTTAAATGTATATGCAATAAGGAATGAGCTCAGTCATCACATGATGCATGCAGTTGCCTCGGTGGGCAAAACACACTGAGACAGAGGGAGGGAGGTTAGTGGAGTCAACTAATGAGTCGAGAGCACCTGGAGCATGTCAAGGGGGAAAAAAAAAAATAAACATGGAAGAAGACACAAAGATGAAGGTTATGTCCCCGGGAACACTACATGTCTCAGAAAGTTACATAACAACAGCAAACGGGCAGCAAACACACCACAAGCCCTTTGTCACGCTTCACTGTTCTCTTCAGGGAGCACAGATC
Organism: Echeneis naucrates; assembly: GCF_900963305.1. Taxonomy (NCBI): domain Eukaryota; kingdom Metazoa; phylum Chordata; class Actinopteri; order Carangiformes; family Echeneidae; genus Echeneis; species Echeneis naucrates. The sequence continues at coordinate 7,363,543 of NC_042518.1, forward strand.
CGACTCATCAGCAGCACCCTGAACACCACATACACATGTATGGTAGATACAAACACTCACATAAAACATTATCACTACAAAGCATCACGATGGCCAAACTCCTTTATTGTTCTCCTACAACAGTAGGAAAGGTAACTGTGACCTAAAAGGAGCAGATTTAAAAATAACTCGGGTGGAAGGTGAGGGGGCTGTCAAAGGGTTAGTCCGCCAACGCTGCAACTGCCACTTAAAGCTTTCATTGAAGAACTCTTATATGGAGCAATAAAGAGATGTGTGCAAGGGAGAAGAAAGGAAAATGAAACGATGGAGGCTCAAGGGAGATGACTGACTTTCCAGGGAAAGAAGAAAAGGTGATGCAAGCACTAAAGTTGGGAGCGTAACTGCTACATACAAGTGAGTGCATCACAGCTAATTTCATTTTTAATATTATATACAAATATACATATACATACAATATATACAAACTATTTGTCTTAAATAATTCTCAATTCATCAATTTAGTCTATGCCAAATATATTCAATATTCAAATGGCAGTTCTAGCAACTATATACAACCATATAAGACAGCAAACCTTTACTCTCGTGTTTAACAAATTATTTCGAATTTTTAAGGCAGTCAGCCATCTTAATTTAAGACTCTAAAGATCCAGTCAATATCATTTTTCATCAGGGCTTCATAAAACATAATTAACAAAAGAGCAATTTTTCAAGTGAATTTTGAGGAGGAATTTTTAGTCACATCCTACCCCTCACGATAAATGATTCATATTTAATGTAACTAAAAGTAAAAAAAAAAAAAAAAAAAAACAAAACAACAAACAAACAGAGGCATTAATTTCACAGCAGGTTTTCCAGACTGTGTTGAAATAAATCTTCAAGAACTCATGCCCTCATGTTGACAGTTAACACCCTCAACCACCTGACACTCAATATTAATGTGTGACGTGTCAATATGCCTCTTGGTTAAGTATGTTTGTCTAAGAGCAACACACACACACGAACCCAAACCTCCAAATGCACACATGAGCGCACAAACTGTACACAGAGCTCAGCACGTGATGAGCTCCAGTAGCATCGGCAGAAACACAGAGGAGTGGTTTGATCGGGAGTATAACTGCTCTGAATCATGCAGCCTCTCTTAAAGGAAGAGGAGAAGAGAGGATTAAAGAACGGTAAAACAACGGCCTGGGAGATAGAGCACTCACACGGCTGTGCTGGATAAAAACCAGTTTTCTTCACCTCTCTCTCATAATCCACCAACATATCAACACATCACACATCAATCCTCACCATGTTGAGAAGGATTGTTTGGTTGGCATGCCAACAGGGAAACATTAATCTCATTCTGCGGTTATCCCCTGCATCCTTTTGTTTCTCGGGCCAGCTCTTCTCCACCATATAATCCAGCTTCCTAGGAGTGGGTGTAGTGTTGGTAAACACACTACGTTCAGTCAAGGGTTTGTGTGTGTAGGATGTGAGGGGGCTGAAGCGAGGCCAGAAAATGAAGAAAAAGAACAAAGACAGAGAGAAATAAGAGAAAGAATGGTTAATTAATAACCTTTGATTATTGCTGTGAAGATCAAAACACTTTCAATCTTCTGTAAAGACATTGATTAAATAAAAAAGCTTCTTCTCTCTTCTGATGAGTTGCTCAAGCAGCAAATTAGGGGTTTAACACTTTCCCTTGATGAACGGTGGATTTGGATTGCATATCAATGTCTGGTGCCATCTAATTGATTGATTTTAATATTTTGAGATCAAAGGTGGATGAATGCGCTGACTGAGCTCACACAAACATCCAAATGCAGTTTACAATCTGTGTAAAAACTCCTTGACATCTTGCAAACCGCCAGAGGGTTTGGTATTTGTCTTAATCCACCAAAATGCATGATGAATGGAGAGATGGATGGAGAGAGACAGAGAGAGACAAGAGGACGTGCACAATGAGTGTTTTTTGAGACAAACAGTAATATTAGAAAATATATATTAAAATAATAAAATAATAATAATAATAATATATATTAAAATACAATCTATTTTCCTTGTACGTTCACGTAAGTAATCCATCACTTCTAGTGGTGGTTTGCAGAATTGAATGAGAGCAAAGAAAGAGAGGGAGATAACAACCTGTGACTAATAAGAAAAGAGAAAAATGGAAGAATTTAAATATGATATTTCAAATGAATATTAATGGATTAGTGCGTAATGTTGCTGCAAGCCTTTGGGCAAACTTTTTAAATTATATTTAAATTTATGTTTGCACGGGCTACTTACCCCAAATACTTCAGCCACTGCTGAAAGCAGCTCAAAATATCTGATCCACTTATGTTTTTCCCCACGACTGTTGACAGTGATGTGCCACACAATACAGCCATCAGCACAGACACTGATCTTAATTAGCGTATTATTTACATGAAATTACAAGGGCTGGATTTCTAACAGGGCATCTGCATATAGAAACATTGTAATTAATTATATTCACTTTCTGTGCCTGTGATCACAGAGTTGAGAACTGTTGGTTAGTGAGGGTGTGCAACACTTTCATAATAATTCTCCATCTGAAGGAGGACACTCATGAATCAGCTATTAGATAGTGGCAGCTGAAGTAGGCTTGAGATAGTGCTGCACATGGAGACTCACAAGAATGAATGAAAGATGAGGAAGTCTTACTTGCGTCCTATAAAACTTAAATCAATGCCACAACATTGCATAAAATGTACATCAATAGTAATTTATGTGTGTAGTGTGACCAAGACACCGGTAATATAGTGCAATGATGTAGCACAATAATGTGATTTTGATAGCTTCAATGGTTAAGTAAGACAAAAGGGGGATTCTATATAGATGACAAATATTGTTCATTTCATTTCTTTACTTTGGTTTTATTATTATTATGACAGAAAAGGAAAACACACCACTCCAAGGCTATCTTAATTGGTGAGGGTGAAGTTAAAGTATGTTAGTTCTTTAATCTCTGTACAAATCTCTATGTTCAATCTTGTCAACAAAGTCTTCCTCCTTTCTCTCTAAGATTAACTTCCTGTTTGGTAAGTTGGCCGCAGTATGAGGAAAGCACCACCCATCACACTCTGTCTCTACTGCAGGCAACAACAGGTGAATTGTCAGCAGAATGGCTGCTTTCTCCAGCTGCAGTGAATCACCGCCCGTAGGTTAGCTCAGCTGTGCAGTGGAGTGTATGCTTTGTCAGTGTGGTTTATTAAATTCATATCCTGGGGAAGGGCTGGTTGTTTTCACTGTACATACACACAAACACACACTAAAATACACACCAAGTCATTAGCTGTGACACCTGTGGCTCCTCGTCACAGTGACAAGAGCAGATGGCCACTCTGCTGGCTTTTTCATTTAAAGAGAGGGTGGTCCATATGGACACTCCATATCAGTGTCAGCATGACATCCTTACTGTGGCTTTTTGCATTTTCATCAGCAGGACTCAGACCACAGAAACAGAGGTGGACATGGCCAGAAGTGTCGACACCATTTCCTTTTCAACTACTATTACTTAAGGTGCCTCAGCCTTTACATGGGAGGACCATTATAAAATGGGAATTAAGCCCAAACCACTTCCCAGATCAAACGTATGTGTCTGTGTCTTTGTTAACACCTTCTGTCCAGTCAGCTAATATCACTCATCTTTGTCATCTTATTAACTACTGATCTGGTCTCAACGTTAGACCTATTTGGATATTCCATATCGGTCTGTTTAAAAAAATAAGTAAAAAATAAAAGTGAAGGTGCTGCAAAAGGAAAGCAATCGTGCATATTGTATCTACACACTTACTTTGATATTTAACAATAACTTACTGAAACATACTAACAAAAGTTGATTTTCAAGAACTCCAGCAGAACGGAATCAAATTCCCTTGAGCTTCCTGCTTGTCTACGCAGACTGCTTCATTCAAATTCACCCATCTCTTGCCAATTCTCTTAATTCAGAAATAAATTGTTTGATCTGGCAAAGTCCTACATTGGCTACCACCCTATTTGAGTAGGAAGAAGACCCCTGAAAAATACTATAAGTAAAATATTCTTGCCTGTTCCAAATGTATAACCACACATTTTTTTCTCTTTATTATTACTCTTAATATAAAACAAACAATGTTGATCTACTGGTTGTGGGGGCAAAGGTCGGGTGTAACAGAACAGTATCACTGAGCATTTCTCATCAAGGATGTCATGTTAAAGCTTTCACTGGTCCTGAGAGTGGAGTGGTTACAACATTTCACATTACATGCACAGGCACATTGTCCCGTTCTGAACTGGATCAACAAAGGCCAACATTCAAAACGCACAGCCAAAGTGGTTCTAATCTTGAAGAGGGACCTTTGGGTCAACTGTTGACTCAGGCAGCTGACGAGACACCCTCAAGCTGTATTAGTTTTAACTTGAACTGCAGATGAACCTGAAAAATAACAGCCTGCAGTGGATACATATGTGCATATGGTATAAAAATGGAAACGTCCAATCACACATACACCCTTTTGGTGCTTTAGAATGGAGGCCATGTAAAAAAGAATGAGCCATAAGCCCGTTGTTTTATCCACCAACTATACCTTATTCAGATGGTTCAGCTGCCACTGTTTGCGTTTACCCTCACAGCATTTTCTCTAATTAAGCCTGAGAAAGAGTATTCCCTTCAGATTTGCTGACACAAACCCCCTTCATTTACAAACACGCCTAAGTGTTGGTATAAAAACTACGATCCTGCACGTGCAAGTGTGAAAATGTCTAAAAACGTGCACAGAGCCAAATCCATTTGGTACGATGTTAACGGTGAGAAAGAAGCCTGGGTTCAAGAAGGAGAAGTTCAGATGAGAGAGGCACAACCAAGGAGAGGAGAAGCGAGGTGACGAACAGCCGTTCACGGCCATGGATCAATTCCAGCTCTACCCCCTCCCACAGATCCACAGATGCACAGATATACACACACACACACACACACACACACACACACACACACACACACACACACACACACACACAAGGTCAAAGGAGGAGAGAAGTCCTACCTTGAGATTTCAGAGGCATTCAATCTCGCACAACACAATCAGCTCTGACACACACAGCACAGCCATGCATTATGGTCCTAACGTGCCCAGGAAAACAGAGTCATAAGTTATTTTAATGGGAGGACAGAAAGTCACAATTGAAATGACACTTGACAAATTTTGTGCATCTGTTATTCATCAGTCTAAGACAAGTGTCATCTTCCTCAGCTCTTTCTGTGGCAAGATTTATTTTCATAATCAAACTACGATTAATTCACATATTACAATTTCTCCATGTCATGTATGATAGTGAACTCAATACTTGCAGGATATTATTGGACTAATGGTGTAGAAAATTTGAATTCCAAACTTTTCTGACCTTTTGAGAAAATAACCATCAGAATTATGAGGATTATTGTTAGCTGTCACCCTAAAGCAACTTAATGAAAACGATAAAAGTGTTGGGAACTTGGATGATTTGCCTGTTTTGCCTCATATTTTTTCAGACTTCTTATTTTGAATAGGGCGACCTGGTGAGCCCTGGGTATCAACTTTACCAACACTCCAGTTCACATGAGGACACTTGGCAGAAGTGACCTGCTAGGCAAAGTTACACAGGCCCATAGTGAGCTGGGGGGGGGGGGTTGCTTAACTGAGTGACACAGAGATGAAAGTATAAGTAACTGATGCTTTGTGTGGCTGTGATACTGTGGTGTACAACCAGAAGGAGGGCCAACAGGGCCAACAGGGGAGGAGAGGCTGTACACTCTTAGATAATGTGCCACAGTTGTGCACAGATGTATCAGCCGCCCACCTCGACTGTGCCACTTCCTACAATAAAGCCATTTCACACAGCAGCCGTGGATCTCCTGTAACAGCAGTCCTGTTGTATGTAATGGTCAGTGTGGCTTATTGTTCATCTAAATCAGCCACAGAAATGCGTTTTAAGAGGGAGGTATGTTGTAACACCCTGACAGCGTCATTTCTAATGGGTCCTATAAAGAGGAAGCCCCTGATCGTCTGTTTCCTCCGTCTATTAACGCAGTCCAACATCTTTACAGTCTGCGTCTTTGTCCTCCACATTCAGGCTTTTATCACTGCGCCGCTTTGTGTCTGCAGCCAGCCATGGACCGGACAGCAGAGCCGCAGAAAAAACAAACAAACACAGACGCACCTTAAATCTCAGCGCAGTTATCGCGTCTCCATCCGGAGCCGTCCGGCTGGCTCCACGTCCGGGGTTTCGATCTGCGTGACGACGGTCCCGGCCGGAGGGATGGCCGGCCTGTGCACCCCCAGCCGGAGTCCCGAGCACGCAGCGGCACGGCGATCAAGCCCGCACCTGGACTTCACACCGCAAATACACGAGCTCCGGGCGTGAAGCGTTTGGGTGAATTGGAGCTGGTCGGCGCCACACCCCCTCCCTCAACATTTAACCAGGCAGCCCATCGTCGCTAATCTGGTGATTCATATTTTATCGCGGTGCAGCAGCAGAGGGTGAAATGCGTCATGGCGTTGCGGTACGCCTGTAAAACGCGGGTTCCCCTCCACATACAGCGTTCACAAACCCCTGCCCTGCGGCCCAGCCACCAAACTACCCATCAGCCCTTTTTCCTGGATAAGGGTTTGGATCAAACTGTGAGCTGCGGGCTCCGGCTGCCCCTGGATCAGCTCCACCAGGTGCTCAATTATTCCAGCAGCCTAATTTCATCTCGTCTAATCTGCCTGTATTTGCTTGGATAGACTGCCATCTGGCGGGCTGAGGCCATTACATAAGTAAAGTGAGGCTCCACAGGGAGGCCAAACGTGCCCAGCCACTTCCTCCCCCACCTGATGACACCTGTGAAATGTGATGTTCAGATTTGACGGGCATTATTCCCCACACTGTGGAGATCCATCTGGTGGACTGATGCTTCAAAATGCAGAAAAGTTAAAAAAAAAAAAAAAAAAAAGCACTTGAAACTTGTCGCAATTTCTTTTCACAACAATCTCCAAGTCTTTGCCAGAGAGGTAAAATGAAACCACTCATATCTGAGGACAGGCTGATGAGGAAGCTGCGGGGAAGAATCGGACCACAGAGGAGCTGCAGGCTTTATACACTGCCCCCATGTGGTGATGGGCAGGGCCTGCACCACCTTGGGTTTAAATACTCCAGAGTAGATGTGAACCTGTGGCCAAAACACCGGGAGGGTTAGGGTGAGGGTTAACCCTCAACATCACTATAACAATTACAGTCAGAAGGGAGGAGGTTCCCCGACCTCCATCTGTGACGCTTTACAAAGGCTGCACCACTGTCCATCTTCAGGATCTGCTACACTGTGAGGTGAACACGTCAGAATGAACCAAAGAAAGCAGACTGTCTGAAAACATTTAGAATGAGAGTGCTGTTTTTTAATGCTCCTGTAAGTAACCTAATACTGAAAAAGAGGGAGACCGGCTTCATCCAATTTGATGAAGGCAGGTTGTTGCTCATTGTGTGTGATGCAGTTCCACAGTTAACCTGACGGTGGATAGATAACGGGTCCATCTTTTGTTCATCACTGTTGTACCCAACATGTAACGTGAGGTGCAAAAGAGGACATGAAACGCAGGAACAAAGAAAAACAAGTGGCTCTATCATGACTCACAAAACAGGGACTTTTCCTTTTCTGAGCTTTAACTGTCTTAACAGTCACAACTCAGGAGGCAGATGTACATGTATTTAAAACAACAACAACAACACACACTCAGGGATGCAAAAATCCAAAAGCAGGCAAACAAAGTACAAAGGGTTCGGCTGAGACAAGGTCAAAAACACAAGGCGGGCCAACACAGACAGCCAGGCTGCTGGATGTACTGGAGAGCTAATGAGGAAATAGGGGGTAGGTGAGCCAGGTGGGGGGGGGCAGGTCAGGTGGTTCTGCTGGCATGAAAGGCAGGTGGGAGTGCGTCTGAAATGACGGCAGAGTCAGAACAAATACGCACAGACAACTGGACAGAGTAAACAAATTAAAGGATGAATGAGCAGAGCGAAACTCAAACCAACTACAGTTATTTAAAAGTAGGACTCACATCAAAGCAGTCAGGACTCCTGCTGCTGAACTCCAAGGCCAGACGGCCCATCTCCACTCTGACGCACTAATAACCATCCCTTTATGAAGTTCACAAAACCCACTCCTCTCTACATCACTGCAGATGGTGGGTGAGGCTAATAGCTGGAAAAGTAGCACAGACCGCCACCTCACTTGGACTCCTTTGAACTGAACTGTATGCAGATTGAAGAGGGGGGCAACCATATGCATGTTTCTGTGTGTATTTGAAAGGAGGTAGACTTGATATCTTGGTGTGTGTTTGTGTGTGTGTGTGTGTGTGTGTGTGTGTCCTCGTCCTTATCCCGTCACAGCAGGGGAGAGACATGAAAGACTCTACAGTGTGTTTGCTAACTGCAAAGTACTCTGTTCTGCCTTAAGAGCATGAGAGATGACAACCTCATCAGGACACGGTTGAATGCAGACATCATCTAATTTTTTCAGTGTATCAACTCTCTCCTGGGCACACACACACACACACACACCTTTAGGGCAGCTGACCAATCAATAGTCTTGACTGTGTAAAAGTACACAGGAGTGTGTATATGGTGCTTTCTCTTTTCCACACAGGCCTTTCTTTGTTGTAACCTTTTGATCTAAATGAGAAAAAAATAGAAAAATCAGGGCTTAGGTAGGCCAATGTGTTTGAGAGGGGAGGTTATGCTAAAAAGGGTGAGGAGGGGTGAGTTGCCACCTTTTCATGTTACCTCTCCTCTGCTCAGCTTCATAACGAATGTCAACGCTGGTAACAAAGCCTCATTTACATATCATAATCCCCATCTCTCGACCTTCTGATCAGGTATACTTGGAAGCACGGCTGTGTTCTTTCAAAAAGAGAAAGAGACATAGAGCAAGAGGGGAAAAAACTCTGTTCACTTTGAAAGCTGTTTGAAGTTCTCTGCCAGAGTTCAAATAACACTAAAACATGTGCATGGCATTGAGTGGCTGATTTGTATTAAAAAGAAGAAAGGCGGAGGGATGGAGGGATGAAAGGAGGTCATGGAGGGAGACTGAGGGAACTTTCTGGAGCTGGTGAGGCCAAAAGCCTTTGGCTCTACACTTACAGAGGAGTAAGCCCTTCTGCCTTTGACCCTGACATATGGTGTTATATAGTCTTCAAATGGGATTTTATTTTGATTTGTAGACTCGTGTCATTATGCCCCAGTGTTTGGCTTATACTGCAGCAGTGCAGTTCCTTTCAATATTATCCAGACTTTTATTATAAAAGAAAATTACTCTCTCATTTTTCTTTTGTCCCACTGATGCGTCACACCAAGAGACAGCTGAGCAAAACTTCTCCACCAGGCTTGAAAGGAGCTGCTGCTGGGCCGTGGCAAAATGACAGAAAGAGGCATGGAATTATGGCGATGCTTTTTGCAGAGGTCAAGGTGTGTGTCTGCATGTGCGAGAGTGTTATTAGCCGCTCTGCGTGTCATAGCAACAGATCCAAAGGTCATGGACCACCCCAACTGTGTGTTCACACACTTCACCATCAACCACCATACTGATCAACAGTGGCCAGACTGTTCATACAAGGCGGAGGCTTTGGATGACAACCAGTACACTATGTTTCTGCCCTGTCTGTGTCAGATACGCCTTCTTGGCTCGGACACACTATTCTCAGTGGCCTATGGTTTCTGAATCCCGGTTGTGTAAACCAGACGTCCTTTCCCATGTGTGAAGAGGGCCTCCAGCAGAGCTGTTTCAGCTCCTCCACAGTCTCATAGTCCTTCATTTGGCCAGAGTTGTAAAGCTGGGCCCTGGGAGTCACCCGCCTCCACTCTGATCCACTCAGTCGAGCTCTGCAGCAGAGGCTGTCCTGCCAGCTCCTTTATCCCAGCTACCGCACACCCAGGGCGGGCAAAGCCAGACTGACAGTCCCCCGCTGCCTCCAGAGTCTCCGTCTCATTTCCCCCTGCTGACGTCCACCACCCCTCTCAGCTTTTCAATCTTTGAAGCAATTAGAAGGAGATCTTTCCTTTTGTCGTCTATCCATGGAAAGAAGAAAGGAGAGCGTATGAGAAAAAAGAAGAAGGAGGGCCAAGTTGTTGGTGCTGGTGGAGCTCGGGCCTAGCCAGGAGCCACTTGTGGAGCCTTGGGTATTAGGACTCACATGGTTTGTTTGGAAAGGCTTCTCCAGGGGCCAAAGTGGGATTACGTTGCAGATTGCAAGTTCCCATGGAAGGGACCTATACCAGTGAGGGCTTGGGTGGGTTGGTTTCAGGTTGGGGGCCATAGAAGAGGTCTTTATGAGTTTGGGGTCTGTCTGAATGGAAAGAGCCAACTCCCAGCATGCAAGCCCTCCATATTAGATGGACACAGAGACGCTATTGAAGTTACCCAGACATCCCTCCATTATTTCTTCCCTTTTCTCTCTCACTCTCTCCCTCCTCTTGAAGGCTGTTGGCCGAGCAAAGAAAGAGTAAAAGACTGTTGTCGGAGCTGAAATAATTCTTGTGTTGTTTTTATGATGATCTGTGATTTGGGACAAACACTATATGATATGTTTGTTAGTGGCTTCAGTCATGTTTTAACCACAGTGTACATGAAAGCCATGGCTCTTTAGGACGAAGACGTCACCTTAAATTATGAATTTATTTGGGCTTTATTCTCTGCAATCATCTTAAGATAATGCCAAACAAACGCTCTATCATGGAATACATGCAGACTTCAGAAAGGTATGAAATAGGCAAAAATGTTGCGTGTCATGTATAATCTTACCACCTTTACACTACTGATAGACCAACATGCTGAATGTAGATAAAAGGAGAAAGAAATTCTCTCTCTGTTTTTTCATTGTTCTGTCTCTGAGCTCCGAAAATAAAGAAAAATAATGTGATAATGTTGCACTCCTGGAACAACATCGGGTTGATCAAGTCTGAGATCCTGTTAAAGGACACACTCAAACAAAAATGCAATCAAAACTCTTATGCTGTCACCAACATAAGTCTGTAATTGACCAAAATACAATCATAAAAAATACACCCTGAGGCATGATGTCAGTGTGGTGACTCTCTTCTTTTCACTATTTTTATTATTCTTAATGATTTCTTAATGAATTCACTTATAAAATATTAGAAAAGAAATTTCAATATAAAGAAATTGCATCATTCCTGGTAGCAGCTGTTCAAAAATCAGCACAAAACTATTGGTGTGAACTTACCTGGATGCATAGCAGAAGTCCTACATCCTGGAAAACTCTCTCATGCTGGATCTGCAAAAAGGCACAGCCTCTCAGTAAAACTTTATCGGTAGAGCACCACTATATCACTTTTGTATAATGTCTAAGGTGCTAAAAAAGACACTAAAATTACATTATCTGAAAGTCAGTATACACCGGTCCTCTGCAGAGGCACGTTTCTCTGCCCTCCAGTGTTGAGCTTCTGCAACTGCAGGATGTTGTTTCAACAGGACTCCACATCAAGAAGAGTGAGTGAAGAAGAGATGTGCTTTGGAATTAAAAGTAGATAGAATTTACTAAATAATGTATAAAGTTACAGGCTACAATTTACTAGTGAAGGAGGTTGAAGATCAAAACATGGTTTTGATCTCATACTCTGAAATAGCTTTGCTGAGAAATGAAGCTGCCATGAAATTAAGATGAGGACTCCAAACCTGACTTAATGCGATTAGTTTCTGTAAATACTCTAGTTCAAGCTGTGCGTGTGTGCGTTGATGTATATGTACGTGAACACACAACTCATTCACTCCAACTTCTCATCCAAATTAAAGCAGTAGCTTCTGAATCAGCATCATCGCACTCCAGATGTCCCCCCACAGCCTGCCCTTCAATCTTTCCTGTCACCTATAGGCCAAGCCCTCCGACGCTGAACCCCACCCCACAGCACCCCATCCGTCTCTGTCTGCAGACCAAACAGTCTCTCTCCCCCAACCCCCTCCAGCCAAAGCCCTTTGAGCTTTGCCGTCGCAATGCATAAATACATAAATCTGGTGTCAGTGTATGCATCTGCATGTCAGTGTGTGCGTGTGAGTGGGGGGATGTCGACATATAGACGATGGCCCGGCAACCCCACAGGCAGGCCCCTTTCATGTGTCACCAGATCAGAGACGCTCTGTGTTTACACACCAGACCCATCCAGACACACAACCAGCACCCCCACCGCCCAAGACTCGGCTCCAGTCCCCCAGAACCTGTCACCCTGGCAGGGGAAGCTCAAGGACAAAGGCTGGGGCTCGAATTGGAGGTGTTGGTGCCAGACTGATTCTCTGATCTGACCGCCTGCCACAGACCTGATGGGAGATACGACCAGAAGTCAAAGGTCAAAGCGGTAATAAAAAAAAGGACAGCTGAGCCCTTGTACTTTGGCTCCCTCTTATTGCCCTCCCCTCCCACTTGCACTTGATTTAATGTCATGTGATTACAGCGATTTGAATGTCAGGTCCCTGGGTTCATTCTTACATGATGACTGAGGAGTCGTCCACTGAAAAGCTGTTGTGCGATTTCACGGATGAGAACGTCGTCATTCACAAAGCCTGTTAATATTATGAACGCCTACAAATTTGCTAACTCAGAGCATCGCATGAAAAACTTTCTGTGATGGATGGTGAAGGGAGGAACACCACACAATTGTGATTTGTGCAGCGAGTTAAGGTTTCAAAATGTTGTCAACTCTGACTTTTATCACACCATCAGCACATTCAAAAGTGATGACAAATAAAAAAATGGAGGTAAAAAAAAAATCTGACAGCAACGTGTAAAGATAAGATCCCCACAGATTCACTTTTGCTCTCAATAAAACAACTGAATTCAACTTAAAGTTTTGCAGTAACAACCATGAATCCTTTTCTTCCCTCCTAGAACAAAAAAGGTAAAAGAGAAGGAGACTAAAGGGAAAGAGAAGAAAACAACAAAGCTAAAGGAAGCATTTTATCCTGCCGTGTTAAATTGGGTGTGACTATGAACGATTCTGAGGCACTGAAAAGAATGAGAAGTACACACATGCACACATACACACACACACACACACACACACACACACACACACACACACACACACACCACATATCCACACAACAAAAACAAATTAACATCTAAAATGCTCTGAGTTGTTTCAACCGTTCACTTCAAACCATCATCAGGCCTCTAATGGGGGCCAAGTTCAAAGCTTCACTAGACTCCTGCTGCTTTGCTGACATGGAGGAACAACACTTTTGTCTTCCTCTCCCTCCCTGTTTGTTTATCCTTTGCTTTGCTCGCTTTTAACTCCTTTGCTTCCTCAGTTTCTCTTTCAGTGACTCCCTCCTTTATTTTTCATCCCTTCTTTTCTCTGAGACGACCCCTCTCTTTATTAAGAGTTGACCTTGTCTCTTCAGTTGCTTTTTTGTTGCCTTTACCGCCTGCTCTTGCCCTGTCTCTCTTTCTTATTTCTTTTTCAATATTTAATTCAACGGTACATTCGGTTCTCAGCAGCCCTCTTGTTCTTTCGTTCTCCCTTTTTGTATCTCAATCCAGCTTTTATCACATATGCCAGTCTTTCCAATCTGACAGACATTGATCAGTACGCAGCAGCAGGGATGCTGTCCTGGTGCAAGATTGTTCAGAGAGCTCCATCTAACCCTGGATCCAAAACAGAGCCTTGAACAGGGAGCTCTCAAAAGACAACTGCTGGTCCGAGATAGACAGTTGCTCGGCTCTGCCCTGCAGATATCTGCCAGGATCAAAAACCCTTCCTGTCTCCCCCCTCTTTTTCTTTTCTCCCTCTCACCGCCCTTTACTCTTTCGAAGATGGCACTTCCACAAATGTTTAACTCCAGCTATCTGCTCATTAAGAGGTCTTCAAAGCTTTCCATTGATGTAAAAGCATCCATTTGAATTTGTAATCACCCTTTGCTGTATGGCTGCTGCGCTCAGCGTAATTTCCCCCGGATTTTCTGATAGCCAGCTCAAAGAGCTAACAGCCCATTTTCTACTCTCCAAGACATGGGAAAGGGAAGAAAAGGACTTTAATTGAACTTTTGGAAGCAGGGAGGTGTGTATTTGTGAAGGCCTTCGGTTTGTTTATATATGCTGACAAAGAAAGTAAGAATATATAGAAATTCGCTCTGCTGACAACCCTCATGAGAAGATAAGAGCGGTTAGAAAAACCCTCTAGAGCTGGATAAGGTTTGTTTGAAGATTAAAGTTCTGTCGTCATCAGAGGACTTTTTATTTTCTTGAAAGGCACTTAAACAGCCCAGAAATGGGTTTGTCTATAGGGAGTGCCTTTAACTGATACAGCCTTTAATAGTAGGTGTTATTTTATATTCCACCACACAGACTTAAGGTTTCCAAGGTTATAATTTCTCCACATGAACTGCCAAGCAACACAAGTAGCCACCTGTACACATATGTAAGTCAAACATCATCTATTGGATGATGGAGAGTCAAAATCTATGTCACTCCATCCCAACATCAAGAAGAAGAAGATCCTGGGGAAAAGGAAGGATAAGACGAACAAATCTGTCAGATCCTGGAGGCAGAACATACTTTTATATCTGGAATTCCTCGCAGGATGGAAACGTTTGAAAACTAATGCATAAACATTATTCCCCTGGCTCACCAGCTTTCGCTTCACCTGCGCAAAAGCAAGCTCTTCTTCTGAGCCACTTTGGGGAACTTTTCAAAACACAGTCCTCCTCCAATTGACTGGGATTTGGCTCCTGCCATGTTTCATCAAACACGTCTGTGTTTAGCTGTCGCAGGCCTGTCTGTCTAACAGCACTTTTCTCTGGTTCCACTCCTGTCTGCTGAAATGTGGATTTTAAATTAACTAAGTTAAAAGATTTTTCGCTGAACTTTTAGGAATCAGTTAGCAATCTTGATGCCTTATAGCCTGTTAATGTTGATTCTTAATCACCAATCAGTATTAGAAAAGCGCCTTTCCAGGAAAATTGCTTTATTGCTCAAGGGCTGCACAAAAAGACCTCAGAGAAAGCGTGCACATTTAGGTGAGTGTGAGTTAGGATGGTTTGTCTGTGGTTCGCTGGATAAGCAGTAATGGATAATGGATGGTCAACAGTTACTGATAATAGTAAACACACAGAAAGCGAATAGAAAATGTACAAATACAAATGTACAAAAAGGAAAAAGTGTTATGTGTGATGTAGACTTACCCCCTGTACCTGAAGTCAGCACTGCTCACAACTGCATCTGATTCACATTTCTGAGGACGTCAGGCAAGGAGCATCAATCTGCAGGGCAGCCTGAAATGCGGTGAATGCATTGGAGATATCGAGACCATAACACTGGTATAATGCTTGCCCTGCTGGCACAGTGGACAAGGAAAAGAGCTGAGCTAGCTTCACCGCTACTTGACTCATTCTCTATCAAATGGTTGTTCAATATTTCAGCAAATATGTTTGCAGGAAAGGAATATATTTTAGTTCCGACAAAACACAAAAAATCTAATAGCGTTGTGCACACACACATTAATCTTACAGAATAGAACAGAAATAGGAATCCAGGCTGTATGTTAATTTTACTACTAAAACAAATAATGTGTGTGTGTGTGTGTGTGTGTGTGTGTGTGTGTGTGTGTGTGTGTGTGCAAAGTGGAGTGAGCTGGTGGCAGACATGTCACAAGGACCATTGACTCCAGCTTAATCCCTTCCTGATGGCCTTTTCTTCAGACGCAGATGGAGACTGGGAGCTCTTGACCTTTGACCTGCACCGCTAAATCACATCAGTCGTTGGCTGTGGGAGCCACAGGGGCCCCCGGTTTTCACCCAGCAGATGGGCAGCTGCGCATACACATACACATTCACATGCACAGACACACAAACACATCTGAACAAGACAACACACTTTCTGTGCGTTACTCTGGCACATACACTAACACAAAGGTGCTGCATGGATCTGTACAGAGACGTGTTGACCTTCCGGTCAGTTCACCTTTCCTATTAATGCACCAGCATGGACGCACATATTGATGTGAACAAAGACATCCACACACAACACCACTCAACAACGGTCCTAAATCTGTGTTTAGAGTATTCTCTGTCATCCGAGTCCTTTTTACTCAGCCACATCACACACTTTCTCTCTCTTTTTCTAGCTCTCTCCTACACTTTGTTTTAAACTCTTCTCCTCTTCTCTGTCTTCCCTCCTTCTGGTTTCCCTGTGATGTGGCTTCTCTGTTTCTGCTGAATAAAACCCAGAATAGGAGAGACAGGGAGAGATGAAGGGAAGTGGAGACAGCTGAGAGACAGAAACAATGCAAAAGAGAGAGAGGGGTAGAGTGAGAGGAATAGACAGAACAAGAAAGAGAAAATCAGAACTTTTTCTGTCTTTTTTTGCGGTAAAATCTGTTTCTACTTTTTCTCATCCATCCAGGACAACACAGCCCACCCTGCTTTATGTCAGGCGAGGTCAAGCTGCAAAATGCTATCTGCAGCACATATGCTGTAAATGCCTGGCTCCATCATAGCATGTCTCAGGTAGGTTTCTATGAAGCGGGATAATCAGGTGGATTATCAGTACATACATTTTTTCCTGTGCAGCTTCAGACCTGTGGTCATGTCGTGTCTAAAGGAGCTTCACACGGTGACAAGCAAACCTTTGAAACTCAACTTTGAACGACTGCTTTGCATGAGAAGCAGGCGAGCGGTGTTGAAATGTGGGCTGGACTCCCTCACACCGACGTGCTGCTTGCCCACGCTGTGCTCCTATGGAGGTCCTCCTCACTTTGTTGTCCTCACAGCAGGCACCTGCATTCCTGACATAGCTGTCTCCAAAGTTTCAAGAGCTGCTCGCTATCTCTCTGTCTACTGGTTTCTGTCTCCCAATCTCGCTCTCTCTCTCTTTTCTCTTCGTCTCCCTGCTCAGACCTCCATTGCCTTGTTGCCTGGAGACGAAAAGGAGTGAGAATGGGGACAACGGAGAGAGAGGAAGAGGGGGCCTTACTAGAGGGGGATGAAAGAGAAGTGAGATCAGAGGGGAGGATAGGCAAGACAGGGGAGTGATGAAATTTGTTTGGGATACTTTGGATTTTGACAACAACTGTGCTGTGCCAGCATCGTCTCCTTTACTCGCTGGCTCCAAGCTAAAGGCAAAAGGTTTCTACAGGAAGTAGCTTACTTTTTTTTTTTTTCAAACAAAGGGAAATACATGTTTGGATTACTGATGATGTTTACTGGTTGTGTTTTTGTGTGTCAGTTTTTAGATCACAAAGAAAATAATACAATATGATATACAATGAGGAGGATGGACGTTCATTCATGATATTGGGGACACACTCAGTATCTCAGAAGTCACATTCCATTTTCTAAACTCAAACACAATTTTCAGGAGCTTGGAGCCACACCTCATGGCCTTAGTGGTAGTCAAAGTTTTAAACTTCTGTGTTTGACTACTGACACCAATGTCCTCCCTCAGATGGGGTTCATTATATATATGGTTGTGCTGTGGTGGGAGGAAGTTGTGCAGAAGTGAATGTGGAAACATGGATTTAAACTCCAGGTGTGAAAAGTGAAACCGTGAATCTGTGTAATGACTATCAGTGGTCGATTGCACTGGTTGTAAAAAGGCATCCAGTGTGCCGAAGTCCATGAAAAATTGTCCCTGCTTCTCATTGTATTTTTTGGCTCAGTAAATGTTTTGCTAAAAAGTTCACAATTTAGGGGAAAATAGTCCACACAGCAGCGTATTCCTGGACTAATAGACTGTACCACACACGACGACCTGTACAGAGCAGCTCAGAGCCATCTTTACTCCTCAGCTCCACCTTCTCTTCCAAATATGCTTTCTTTTGGTTTCAGGAAACCAAGATGGCAACGGCCAAATTACAAACTGGAGGTTTCAAAATGTCAGTTCACAAACCAGTGGGTGAGGTCATGGTGGGTTGACATTTGGTTTGAACTGCATTATTACATAATCCAAAGGTAGCATATTATAGAGCAGAACTGAGTTAAATCATGCTCTTATTATTTCAGCACATTGTGTGTTTACATGGTGAATTCTTTGATTTTCAGACTGATCAAGTTATCATAAATAGCTTGCTAATCACAAATATTGTGAATTTTATGAAACATGGAATGCATTAAAAGAGTAAAAGGCAATAAATATTATATTTTCATCAAAGTTACTTTGGAAAATGTAGATATAGCTATCTGGAAGTAAATACTGGGTTAGGTATAAGCCCTCAAAATGGATTTTAAAAAGACCTTGTAAGTTTACATTCAGCAATTAGGATAAAAACTAAGAAATGTATTTCTCTTACTGTGCCTTCACTATCATCATTAGAGAGGAACCACAGTCTGCTTCCCAAGGTCAGGGTGTGCTGAAAACACATTCTGGGACATTTGGGGGAAAAGTATTAAAAAAAATAAAAAGTAAAATTATAACAGCTCTCAAGGCAATGAGCAGATGAGCAACACATAAGCTGTAGGATAACGTGCGGTTCTGTCAGTCAGTTAAAACAGGTTATTCTCCCGTGAAAGAGGAGATGTACAGCACCGTCGGGTCTTTTGCTGTTAGTATTTTGAGGCAGCAGTCGGAGAGCCATGATGTAAAACATACGCTCTCTGCTGGCACGCAGCAGTGGAAGGGAGTTGTTGTGAGAGTCTGTCATTTTGAAAACAAATCCATAACAAACTTCTAAAACTTATGTTCCATGGTTACAACACTCACATACACACACACACACATGTATATATGTGCACCACTGGACTCACGTGTGTGTCCCTCTGTGTGTGACTGTGAGATTGTGTGAAAGATAGATTTTCCTTTTGGAATCGCAACATTCCCGTTTCCTCTTTCCTTCTCTTTGTGTAGCCATCCTGCCTTATTTATCTTTCCTCCTATTCCAAACATGTTGCCCTGATCCTGCCTTGTGTCCTGACGTGTGCGCATGAACCCACGTGCTCTCTGGATCTCTCTGTTTTCCTCTCTCTCTCTTTCTCCTGCTGATTAAACCTCAGCCCTCCTCAGCATCTTTTTCCCTTCCTTTGCTTTTGTGCTGGGAGAAATGCTTTTGAGCAATAAGAAGGTTTGGTTGAACGTCCTGTGCCCTCCGTGACGTCATCAGTTGTTGTTCTGTGTTGTAGTGCCTGAGGTTTGCCTTTGAAGCCAAAGGCTGCTCTTGAAGAAGCGTCTGATGGCTTTTGCCCTCTCTTTCATTCGCTCGCTTTCATCCCTCTGTGCAGCAACAGACATCAAGGGAGATTCCTAACAAGCATGTTATTTAGACAGTGATGTCATGGCCGTGGGGACGATGTGTTATGTCTGAGGCCGAGCTGTACCGGAAGGGAGAAAACACAGGATTTAGACGTGGTTAAATCTGGCCCGCATACCCATAATATAATGACAGTAGATGGTTATATCACACACTGCCCAGTTCAGCTTTTTTTGCTCCATCTCTTCAACTCTCTTCTGTGTGTGCTGGAGAGAACCATCTCATCTCACAGCTCTGACACTCTTTGGATAATATTCTTGTTTTGGCTTATGAGGTCACCATTAAAGCCACAGAAGAAAATCCATCATGCACAGCCCTTTCCTGCCGTGACTTTTAAGCAACTTTTAGAAACATGATAGTCCAGATCGCGATTCTCGATATAGGGTCAACTGGATCAGCAACATGCCCACCCCAAATAAGGCCTCTTTTGTTGGCTGCAGGTGTGTGTTTGTGTGTATCTGTGCTACTTGGCAGAGGGAAAGGCAGCAAAGCGAGGAGAGTAAGCGAGCACCTTGAGTCAGCGTGTGCAGGTTAGTATAACGGCAATGGCTAGTTGGAGAAAACCTTCAGAGGATTACTAGTGATGGCGGAAAAAAAAGTATATCACTGATTACCAGTGTGACGATTTAACAAGCACGGAGAGGCCAGTGGAGCAAAGCCTGAGGAAAATAGTAGGTTTTCATAACCTATTACTATGTAGTCGTGAACTTTTTCCTAAAAGGTTTGTCTAACCTGAGGGGTTGTTGCTCCCGTTTCCTCCTGCCAGACCAGTTTTCTCCAAAGATGCCACGTTTTGTCCATGTCACTCTATTGTTCAATCATACCTAAAATACAAAGATAAGATCCAAGCTGTTACCGTGATTACCCTTAAAAGGCAAAACACACGCTCTTTTTGAAACCTGAGTTGTGTTCCTCATGTCTGTTTGTATAAAATCACAAAAATGCAAATAGTGATGATGGATTTCCTGCAGCATCACAGCTGCATGTGAATTTTTAATACGGGCCAAACCAAAGGATGAAAGCTGGCTGCAGGAAAGGAAAGGTCTTAAAAAAACAGTAGGAAGAGGAGATGTTCGGGAGGATATGTGATCTTAGAGAAAGACACGAGGACCACAAATCTTGATGTATGCTACATGATAACGTGTTTAAAAGTGTGCTGCTGAAACTTATTGTGGACTGTCCCAAAGGAGGATGTGGTGGTGGGACTAATTTGAGAAGATAAGAAGTGGCAGTCATCCTATCTGACCCAACAGGCCTGGCACAAACTCCTGATGCACACACACACATACACACACACTGCACATACACAGGTAATTAAAGTGTTGGGTGACGCAGTGTCGCTTCCTGTGGCGTCTCACAGTAGGAACAGCCCTTGGATGCTCTCACTGGTTTTGATTTTCTTTTCAATTCTGCGTTTTCCAGTAGGAGTGTCTGGTTTGCTTGGCTGAATGGCTTGTTGACTGACAGCCTGACTAAATGTTTGTCTTGCTGCCTGACTGATCAGTCAACTGACTGGCTGTTTTTTCCTCTCCATATCTCTCCTGCATCCTGTTTGCTTGGCTGAGCATCAGCCCGGCTGATTACATCCATCTCACCTCTATCAACAATTTAGAAACTTGAGAGCAGGATGTGCACTTTCTTAAAGGCTTAGGAATTTGTGGATTTTTTTTTCTCTCTCTCTCTTTTTGTATGGGTGGAGGATGGGCCAAGGCCTAATCTAAGCCAAACCCCCCAAGCCAGAGCACTCTCACATTTCAACCACCAGGAATGGGCAAAGGTGAGACGAGAGGTAGATTCACTACAAAGAGAGAGAGAGAAAGATAGAGAGAGACGGGAAGTTTGTGTGTGTGTGTGTGTGTGTGTGGGTTCAGTTGAGTTTGTAATTGAACCCTGCCAGATAGCTCCAGGGAGAAGGACATTCTGTGTTGTTGTTTCCCCTTTCCTGCATTCCTGCCTCCCTTTGACATGTGGCACCAGTAAAGGTGAAGGAGGAGGAAGAGAGGAAGGAGGAAGAGGAGGCAGGTAGGGATGTAACAGGTTGTTTCATGCCAAACTGATCTCCTCCATGCTCCCTCCTAGAAACTAATCACATTCATTCCAGCAGGCACCTGCTGTCCTCAAAGCAAAGGAAAACATACACACACACACACACACACACCCAGACACATATGTATATAAATATAAATACACACACACACACACACACACACACACACACACACACACTTGGTCTACACTGTCTCCTTTGAGCCACCTTCCAACCACACTGCTCTGCTGTCAGGACTCAGAGCAAACAAGAGTGTGCCCTGCTCTGAGGTGAGAGCAACACTCTATTTTTGAGTACAGTGGATGATGATGAGGCCACACAGAAGCTTTGTGCCAAGTGCTCAGGGCTGGGAAAGCCAAGAATATACAAAATAAAAGCAAAGCGTGACAGCAGGAAAAGAAAGTATGCACAGGTATTGTTTGGAGTTGAGCCTGCTGTGTGCAGCAGATTCAGAAGTTTGTTACAAAGAGCAAAGTAACTCTGCTCCTGAGGGAGGCTCTACATCAGCCTGCCTGCAAATTCTAATATCAGCCACTTAAAGTATGTAAATACACTACATAAGACTGTGCAAATAATATTCAGTGGGTGCCGTGTGAAAACTATGCAGATTGAATGTGTCTAATGTGAACTGAAATCTGAAATAATATCAATATTTCTGTTCCCAGTATCTCCACATATATAACTCAAAGAACAGAGACCTCAAGGTCAAACAAAGGAGCCAAAAATAATCTTATTTAGAATGAATTATTTGTTCACTCACTGTTGGTTGAGTATTTTTTGTGAAATCTTGCTGACGGACAAACTAATAAAAATATAACCTTCTAGAAGAGACAGATTTTTACCTCTATTTGTTTAACGCTTGATGACAAAATGACAAATGTAAGTCAAAGGAGCAACATCAGTCCATTCAATCATTCAAACATATAATGCTGAACTCTGGATGGAGAGCTAGAGCTTTGTGTTCACTGTTGTTGTTCAAAGTTAGACAAGACCCGAGTGTATGCCCCAAACACACCTTTTCTCTCTCTCTCACTCACACACACACACACACACACACACACACACCACAGCTCTTATCCAACCTTCTATCTAGGGATTAGGTGAGCTTTGTTAACATGATGTAAAGCAAACTTCAAAACAACCCCAATCTCAGTCCTCTGGTCTTGTTCAGCCCGTCCACAAACACACAAACACAAACACACTCACTCACTAGCTCATGTCTCTCTCTCTCTCTCTCTCTCTCTCTCTCTCACACACACACACACACACATACTTTTAAACACAACAGCACTTCTATTTTTTTTTTTTTATCTTTCTCACTCTTGCACACACTTCCATGTTAATTGAACATTAACAGACACACGCAACAATTTTGTTACACTAATTAAGTCAAACACAGTAGACAGATTTGAAGCCACTCAACAAGTACGGTGTAAAGGATGTAGTATGTGTATTTTGTGTATGAGATGTTGCAGGGGACCGGCCGACCTGTGCGATGCCCCGACAGGATTGATTGTGTCTGTCAGGGCTCTCAGCTGGGTGTCTCCCTGCGTCGGGCCCCAAATAAAGGATTACAAAGGCCCTTGGTAACCTTGGCTGGCTTTGTGTGCCTGGGTCTCACATCAAAGACACGGTGGGAGACATTAGCATTTTTAATCAGCAGGCCAGAACCCATGCTGGCATAGGATGCCTGATCACTTCCATCAGAACGACATAGAGAGCAGAGACGGAAGGGCGGCACAAATGAAGGCCAGCGAAAGGAAGTGTGGGCAGAAACACGGACACATAAAAATGTACTTTAATTACATGGCACACGACTCACTTGCTGCAGAATTGTGCACCAGAGGTGTTATCTTTATTTTTCATCTTCGATTCACCATCTCCTGCTCTACTTCGTTTCCGTAGGAGATCAGTGAAAACAAAGCTTCACATCTCTCTATGACTCAACCCCCCCTCCCTCCTCCTCACTACTAAAGCCTCTTCTAGCAGACGTAGAGACTGAGGACGAGGCCCATTCTCTTTAAGAAAGTGCTTCACGGTCCAATTAAATGGAGACCTCTGAGTGGCCTTCAAAAAACGTCTGATAAAAAGACCTGATCTGCACGCACGCAATTCTTGGACACACAGTTATGAAGTGTTGGAACTGCCTCTCCATTCGCTGGCTGCAATAAGCATAAAACACGCTGGACCTAAAGAGAAAAGCCCAGCAGTAAAGAAAAAAGTGAGACAACTCAGCAGCAAGGCAGAAAAACACTTAGAGGAGAAAGTGGTGCCTCACTGCTTCAGAAACGGCACACACAAAAACAACCCTGAAACTTGATGCTTTACTATATTTGTACGTCTGCTCATGACACTGGAACCTCCAGGAAATAATGGATAAATGCCTCCCGCCTAGTTTCTGTCTGAATGCTGAGAAAGTAGCAACAGGGGCAAACATATGCCATTTGCACAATGTGACATGCATTTTAAATCTTCATCACAGGAAACAGCCTCTTTACTGGCAGCTGTAGTTTTAACATGATGCCAATGAGCGCCAGAAAACAACTGAGGCA
This sequence comes from Echeneis naucrates, assembly GCF_900963305.1. NCBI lineage: Eukaryota > Metazoa > Chordata > Actinopteri > Carangiformes > Echeneidae > Echeneis > Echeneis naucrates. The sequence continues at coordinate 7,387,387 of NC_042518.1, forward strand.
AACAAGCAAATGAGAAAACAGAGAAATGAAATATAATCAACAAAAGCCGCAATACTGGTGATGAGCGTGGCAGCTACAAGGAAACAGGAAGTGGAATGTGAGAGTGGATCAAATTCAAATCCAGTCAGGTCACATCATCCGTCTATCAGTCTTTGATGTGTCCGTTTTACTCTCTGCGGCGCGCTATCATCACAGACTCCTCGCAAGCACATGACGGCTGGGAATAAACCCCAAACTGCAGTCGCTCCGATGTCTGAGATGGAAACTCATTACAAAAGTGAGGATAGTGCCTAAATCTCTGCCTGTGAATAGCCTAGCAAGAGACTTCCAAGGCTTAATATCCCTTTAGAAGCCCATTATCTCTCTCTGGCAACTTGCATCTCAACCAAACACACAATCCCATGCACACAGAGCTGTAGAGTAAACTGCCATCCTTGCGTGTGGCACTTTTAAATAAGTAAACCTTATCAACAGCTTGATGCAATGAAACAAAGAAGACTGTTTATGTGTGTCTTTGGGAGTATTTTTTGGTGTATCTACACACATGCACACGCCTCCCCCAGTCTTTCCTTTGAGGATGACGTTTAGATATGGACGTCGTTTGATGTGGCTCATCAAAGAGTTGATCGGGGTGTGACAGGAGCGTCTCCCGATGTTTCCCTCGCTCTCCCGCTGTCAGCTGAGCGGACACACAGTCAGAAGCCGGGAGGAGACCACTGGAAACTTTTTATTTGATTAACTGATAAGCACATTCAGGCGCCTTCACCAGCTTAGTTCAAAACAGGAATCAAGGATACGGGCACGGCAGGATGCATATGCAGAGAAAGGTTCCCTGATGGGCTGCACTCTGGAAGCAGAATATAAAGGGTCAAGGACACGAAGGTGTGTCAAAGCTGTGTCTATGCATCTGTCGTTTCACAACCTCTGCACTGGTCTGAGCTCTCTCCTGAGAGAAAGTAGAGAGAGATGAAATGAGAGCGAACAAGTGCAGGAGAAGAGAGGCAGCTCTCAGCAGTATCCTGCCTGTTGGACTTTAAAGAGACCGCTCGGCCTTTCTCGCCTCCTAGCTCCAGCAGATAAGGAGAGACGCACCAAAAGGAACATGAGAGACAGAAAGAGAGAGAAAAAATAAACTGACAAGCCTGTGCAAGGCGATAACACTTACATATATATATATATATAAGAAACTCAGATCCATTAATCTGGAAAAGAAGCCATGGTGGTAATTACCAGCAGTTTTTGTGCTCAATCGGAGCAACAAATCAAGATGTTACTTGGAGATTTCCTGAACCTTTTCAAAAAGCGTTACACTTTCCACATCCATGAGTACACGAAGCTGTGGTAGGATCAGTATGGATGTCCAGGTGAGTCGCTCGGTTACAGGGCCATAAGTGGACACCTAGTGGACTGGAAGTGTTATAAGAAGAGCAACTACGCGGCTACGGCCACCCATGTAGCAGCTCTGTGACTCTGTGTGTAGACTTACAGCTAAATGCCAACATGCTGATGTTTCAAGGGTAAAGTTAACCTTAGTCACCAACTTTGTTTATATTATTAGCATTTACAGTTTGTTTAATTTGCACTGAACAGTATGGTGGTGGGAATGTCAACAGCTTAGCAGGTATTTCATCCTGAGAAGTCAAGGGATCACAAAAGTTCTTCATCCTGAGGGAAGCGAATATCATGCTAATCCACACAATAACTGCTGAGGTATTTCACTAAATATCACAAATGCCAACTTCATAGTGTGGCTATGTGCATCAGGGAATTCATCCGTCCAACAGCTGCCAGGATAAAAATGTCAACCTGCCGGTAGAGTGGCCAGATGTCCACATTTGGTTGAGTTCTTCCTCTGGGGATCATGGTCATCCATAACAAAGTGCTAGAATGACTGACAGATGAGTAATACACGATGCAAAGCCACCAAGGTCTGAATGAATCCATCTTTCTGTCATTTGGAGCATGTTTGCTGCATGTCGAACATTAGATGAACTGTCTTGCTCAGAGGGGAAAAAGTTAACATTGTGTTCGGACCAGTTGTCTATTCTCCCACATCAAAGACAAATCCCCGCTCTTCTGACGGCGCTGCTTGCCTGCGTTCACCGCCATCGAGTTAATGTGGCAGCATCACGCGTTTTGTTTGGCAGTGGTGATAGTGTGGCAGGCAGCACAAGGGCAATTTTAGTCATTTGAGCTAAAGTGGTGAAATGGCTGCAGAGTCTACAGCTGCAGTACAAAGTCTATCAGCGTTTGAATCTTAACAAGAAGGAAAAAAGAACCCTGCGCATAGTGAGAGAGGGCAGAGCCTGGCTTAGATGTTCAACCTCTGCGCGCACACACACACACACAGGCACGCACGTGAAGTCATGGCTCAGGCAAACACATACACTGACATCAAAACACAAACATTAAAGGGCACACAGACAATCACATCAAGACACATAGCAAGAGGCACACGAGTGTTGACACACAAACATACAAAAAGAAAACAAGCTCACATACACACATCAAGAAATCAAACACAAACACACACGCGGCATGAGTCCTGCGTCCCTGGCTGGCCAGCTGTGGGAGGTCACACAGACATGACAGTTCTTCTATCAGGCCAGCATTAAGGCCTGCCGCTTTAAACACAGCCTTTTGAAGTCACACCAAAGTCAGACACTAGGATCTCTCATCTCCCATCTCCCTTTTAACACTGCAGTGCCGACATTTCATTCTGCCTCCCCTTTTCATGCTCCCAGCTTTGAATTTCGCCTTTTAAAAGACTAATTTTAACTTCTTCAAGGCTGGAAAAACAGGCAAAGGCGTGTCGTTAAGATTCTTCCGCCTGACGTGACTCTTTTTCAGCCAAGTAACGAGTGCTCAGAGGTGGCCAGGGTCCACTGAAGTAATGCCGTGTCTCTGATGTTCAATGTCAGCTGGCTGATAAACGGAGCATTGTGCCTTTGATGGATTTCGCACATGAGCTTTTATCTTGAGGGTATCACATGTTTGAATTCTTGTGAAAATGGTCACAGCACCAAAGTGTCACGAGGAACATCGTACAAATGTGAAACTGTGTTATTCTAATGATCGATTCCTTCTCTTCGCCATTTGCCTCATTATTCTGACATAGCACAGCTAAAGTCTTTCTGACCAGTTGCAATTTGTCTTGACAGTGTTGACCTTCAGGAGAGAGTGTGTGATCATATATTCATGCTTATGAAATTGCTTGCTACGGGCAGGAGATGAGACCATATCTGCGGTTGAGATATAAACCTCTTTTGGTGGATTATGATTAAAACATTAGTTTGTACAATGTGATGTCCAACCACGTTTGAATTTAAACTAGCTACACTTAAATATGGCGGGAGGAGCTGCAATGAAAAGAGCAAATAGAAACCTGAACTTTTGAAAGCGTTCATATACGCTTAACTATCAACTTACTATCTGTTGCAGCCAGAAGGCATTCGTGTTGGCATTGGAAATGCACAAAAATTGCTGTACACAGACACTCCAGTCCAGTTTGCAAACTCTTGTCAACCATCTGACACACACTTTTGTTTAAGCATGCTGATGGTTTCAAACTACAGCTAGGCTGTTTTTCAACTTGTTCTTTGGACAGTGCCTATAAACACGTGGGGGGGGGGGGGGGGGTACATATATAATTTACTTACAGGAACCAGTTTGACTCATTCAGACAGTGAAATAACATCCTTCTTTGGTTCAGAAACCTACTTCGTTGGAAGATGCCATGTTTGGTTGAAACAAGAGATAAGTGATGACAGGCAGAGTTGGAGGTGCAGAAAACTAGTCACCATAGATGATGATGAGGACCCTGTTCTGTTTGCTTTCGGGTTGGAATAGCTAACTTGTTTTGGTGTGTGTCTACCCACCCTGAGTCCAGCACAGACACACACACATCTGTAGCTGACCCAGGCTAATTTTTCTGTTTACTCCACTCAGTGTTTCACAGTTGAACAGATCAAACGCGCTGCTAAGCCGTGGGTTTGTTTACTCCGGCACTGACCCACGCCCAGCCAGGGACGAGCAAGCACCGCAGCTCTTTTTCCACATTTGGCATTTTTTTGCTTTTCATCTGGATCACAGCCTTCTCCTCCCTCCCCTGCCTCATTCCAACTTCTGATGACTCCCCCTGCCCTCTTTGCCCAAGAAAAGTTTTGTCCACCAGACACCCAAGGTTTCTGTAAGTCTCAGTTTTCTGTACACATCCAAATTTAATCAATTAGCCGCTTTCATTTCTCCTCTTCTGCACCTGTGGAACCTTCATCCTCAGTCACACTCCTCATGACTTCTTTCATCACCATTTTTTTTCTGACTCACATTCTCTCCTTGATTTTTTCCCCTCTGCCTTCTCATACATTCCCTGTTATCCTTCCTAATTCTCAGCTTTGAAACGATTCTCCTCTTTTTGTGCACTCTCCCAGTCACGTACAAGAACACTCACTCTCTTGCAAGCAAATGGACTCCTATGCATGCTCACACGTGTGCTGATGCAGGATGTGTGTGATGTGAAGCCAGGTCCGTTCCTTTCCCAGGCAGACCAGCAGGAGTGAGGACCACGGTTCGCAGTTCACCTCCCTCCCTGGTGCTTTCTTTCTCCTTCCTCCTTTTCTTTTCTCTCTCTGATATGGTGAAGGCAAAGGAAAGAGCAATGACTTCATTCAGGGGGAGTCCTGTGGGCACCGGACTGTAACGTTATGAAAGCTAAAAACCTACAATGATGACTGTGTAAGGCCACGACTTTGACCATGGTCTCCACCATCCTCCATGTTTTCGTGGCTCAGTATCGGGGGCTCTTTTTCAGCTGTAGTCTAATCTTTGGATCTTTGGATCCAAATCTTAGGACGAGTTTGTTCTTATAGTTTCTAAATCTCAAGAGTTCATGAGGAGATGGGCCGAGTTCTCCCGAGTTCAAACCAAGAGTACACATTCAGCTTGACAGAGGTAGGAGATTTGGACTTCCCTGTTTTCCTTTGATGACTTTGTCACACTTATTTTGGCAATAGAAATCTTATCCAAAGGTCCCCTTCCTACTTTTTTCCAACACAGAAACATAGAATGGTCATGTGAGAGCAGGTCGGTGGCCGATAAAACAGACTGTACTGTATCCACTGATGTCAGACTGAGATTTGCTTCAATGCTTTAGGAAAAGCCAGCGAGTGGACTTGGCATAAACAAGTTTTTTGTGAAATAGAGCCAGTGTATAAGCCAGGGGTCTGCAACCCCTCCTATGAAGCAAGCCAGTTTTCCACCTCACATAAAGAAAATAAAGAACTGCAATAAAGAAAATTGAGTATATTAGTTTAGTTTCTATTTGTATCAGTTCTAGCTAAAGAAAACACCAATTGCTCATGAAGGGGAGAAAAAAAGTTCAGCGTGCACAAAGGCCTATTTCTGTCATCCCCATAGTTGTATAAAATTAATAAAATAAAATGTAACCCACTTTAACATAGATCTGTAGCCCAGCAGCTTAAAAAAAGGCTGTGACTACATTTTATTTCGGTCCGTTTTCATCCTCGTTTGTTTTTTGTTTTTCTCGCCAAGTACAGAATTCAACCGATGCACCTGAACATAAATAAGATCTACATCAGCTCCGGCTCTAAAATACATTTCTTTCCCAAACTGCCTGTTAAAGTTGTGTGTTCTCACCACGTGACTTCTGTTTGTGCACACCGCTGGAGGGGGCGTGGTCGGAAGGCAACTTTATCCATCATTGAGCTATAATCAGGATAATAATCCAAGCAATTGTTCAAGAGCCACTATGAAAGATGACTTACCAAACAAAAAGTGCAGGAGAGAGGAACGTAATGTGGATAAAATGATAACGAAGACTCTCTTATTATTTAGTTTCCAGAAACATACAATCTGCTTTTATTCATTAGTCATTTTCAATAAGAAACTTGATTAATTTTATATGTTCAGTTGATCTGGTGATAAAGAGGTTATCTTGCAATAAATATTGCAATAATTTAACAGAGTGAGCACTTAAACTCTCCACTATCAAATGACCATCAAATGACAAAGAAATCATTGAGACGCAATGAAACTAAGTATTAAAACACCACTGGGACTATCTGTCCTGTTGAAATGTGTTTTGCTGTCATTTTTGTTATGGGAAATCTTGCCTGAAATTCTATTACATCAATTCATTGCTCTCATGTTGCAGCGTTTCAGAGTTTGGGGGGTGTCTTTGCTCGTAAAACAGTTCATTACCCAGAAGGCTTTGGACTTATGTGGGTGTTGCTTAAGTCTAACAGACGAAAGGCAGGCTCTGGATTGGTCTTCACGTGGTTCACAGCCTAACTTTACTTCATGCTGTTGTGAATTCAGAGCCCAGAGGCATCACACCAATATGCTCCCACGTAGTTATAAGCAACGAGAAAGCTGATTTGGACATCTGAGATAGAAATTATTACGAAGGGGAAATTATTTGATAGGTTCGTCTTATGAGAATGTGTGTTATTGTTCACTCTCTGGTTCATTTCGGAAAAATCGCAACTTCCCAGATAAAGAGAAACGTGACGCTGATTCCAGATCAGTTCAGTTCAGACGACCTTATTTCTCCTTAAAAAGGTAATTCAGTTTCACAGTCAACCCAGTGCATGTGCGCAACTCACAGATGACGGAGAGCATCCATACAACATCTCTTCAACAGTTCACACCAGATGTGAGCAGTTGAAGAGATCAGCATGTCGACAAGACGTGCACGCCAAAACAGTGCGGTGATTTGTTGTGATCCTGTTGTGTTTGTCTGATTCTGGTTCACATTGAGGGGGCATGAGAGCATCCATGTTGTTTAATAATCAGACGGATGTTTAGATTGTTGATGCAGGTTGGAAAGAAAAGAAGCCAGAGCCGCCATCTCTGAGAGCCACAAACAAGAACCACATGTCCGAGTCCTGGTTCTTTAATTCTCTCTCTTAACTTCCTTCTCTCCGCCCCATCCTCATTCTACAGATTCTCCCCAACCCCTCACCCTGGGAAAAAACGTGGAAGCTCAAAGATTCAAAAACACATGTGGTTAGCCATAAAAACTTCACATGCACTCTCTGTACCCTAACGCCCCCCCCCCCCCACCCCACCCCCACCAACCAGTCAGCCAACCGTCACACACATCGACCTACGCGGAGGAGAAGAGTCAAACATGAGAGGAGACGTGAAAACAATGGGACAAGAGGAAGCAACATCAAGCAACAATCTGAGCTGTCTGTGGCGGCGAGCAAAAACAAAGATGTGTGGGGGGTTGGTGGTGGGACAATAGCGACAGTCAGAAAGAAGGTGACTGCAGGCTCCCGTTCCTACACGGGCCCAGAACAATGCCTATCCTGTGGCCTGGTGGGGCTGCGCTCTGCACTGGGTGAAATTTAAGACAAACATAAACACCAAAGGAGGACAATGGTGCTTACTCTCTTTCTCTACAAAAGATGCTTTTCCTTCAGCTGCAGGGAGGATGCACGCTGAATGCCCTGGTGCGGCCCAGCCAGCCATCATACCTCACGTCCTCGCTGCCCTTTTAGCAGCACAGCATCCGATACTGCCGCTCTGTACTGCTGTCAGATTGGGTTTCTGGCGCTCAAAGTCAAATCCCTGTCTTCTTCATTTCCCAAAGCATTTGTAAGCTATATAATCACTTCAGATTCTTGCCATGTGATTAGGGATGGAAATATAATGCCTTTTTTCTCAGTACTACTGTTGGAAACAAAAACCTACTAAGATTTGTATCAGCCTTTAAATGTTTTGGTCACATATGTTTGTCGTTAAGTTACCAGGCACGTTCTTGCATATTATTCCAGGCATATCTTCTCTCAAGATACTTCTGTATTAACACTCTATAATGAAAATCTATGATTCTTATGTTCCACTCTTTCAGAAAACTTTGGAGTCCATCAAACAGGCTTCAGCAATATTCCTGCTCAATTCCTTTTGATGGGTAGGTTCTGGTTCTTTTTGGCCAAGCAGCTCTAATCTAAACATGTCAGCAAATTTGACATTGGTAGAGACCAAAGGCATGGGAGCTTGCAATTGGTTAAAGCGGTGTATCAGGCAGTATGAAGTCACGTGACCGGTCACATGGTAAGAGGATCAGCTACCGCAGTGGCGCCTGGCCTGGATCCAGACGAGGCCCCCTGGTTGACCACAGTCCCATGGCTGTCTGGGTCGATGCCTGTGTGGAACAATTCGCATGGCTGATCCAGGTTCCAAATGAACGGGTTCAAGACCCAAAATTGGGGGTCTCACCCTCTCATATCCATCTATGATGGAATGATTTGAGAGTATTTAAATAAGGCTGAGGTTAGCGGTGATGATAACAGTGAGCCGTGTTTTTCCCCCTGGGCCTCCTCAGACACCCTCTGATGTGTTTGAGAGTCTACTCTCACCAATTTGATGTTTTCATTCATCTAACCATGATTTTTGTGATAAAATCCTCATCAATATTTCACTCTTTGTACCTCCAGAAAAAAGACTTCGGCATTGCTTTGTAATAGATTTTCTCTGAAGGGGGTCATGGTCAGTGTCTTTTGTAGCACAACAACCCATTTTGGAAAATGACTGCACACAGACGTCAAAGACTTGCCTCCACCAATCAAAGCACATCTGTGTGATCCTGGTTCCACTTCCTGCTTAGGTTCCTGTGTGCCGTTGTTCACAGTCTGAGCCTTTGATCTTGCTTCATGTGGGTGGGACAGGTAGCAGACTTGGGATATCACTGCGGGAAACAATAGCAGGCAGTAATGCAGACATGAGAGGGATGAGGTGTGAGTCATTCAGTAATCTGATTACATGATCATTTGTTGAGAATACAGTCAAGTGCATACAGATCTGGAGGGATCGTGTTGTGCATTATTTAAAAAAGCTTGTGTTTTACAAATGTACCTCAAACGAATTACTTTTCTAGTCTGGAGCATGTTGGTTATTTTCATCTTTTGTACAGGAGTGGTGGTTGGTTAGAGGACATTTTCTGCACAATATGAAATACTGTGCTGAGTACACTGCACTTAATGGCTGATGGATCCAAAAACAGCTCCATCTTAAGTATTTCACTTGAGTCATATGATAACAGGTGTTTGTGAGAACTGGGCAAACTGAGGACACAGACTGTGAAATGCTATTCAAAGCTGTGGAAACAACTTTAAGCAGCTGTTAGTCAGACTTATTTGGTTCCCATCTTAGAAATAACATATCCTGATTCTGCTCAACATTAGTAGAGTCAGTGATGTTCTTGATGAACAGGGAAGCTAAAAAAAAACCCCATCTATGCTTTGAACCCAAAACACTAAAATCATACTAATCTGCACAAATAAACTCCTGTCAGAGCATTTTCCACAAACCTTCAAACACCCTTAATTCTTCACACCCACCTACTTTTAAAAAGCACCTACATGTTTGAATAGCAGGCTAAAGTCCACTGAAACCCAGTGCACGCTTCAAAAAGATGACCCCATCTAAAATAGCTTTCTATACAAAGATCGGTTCACAAGGCTCTCTGACAGTGGAGCGCCGCTTGAGTGGGAGCCTCTTGGTTGTTGAGAGCCCAAAGGATGGCCTTCAAGTGTATGCACTGACCTTTGCTGATGAAAGGACTGAAAATGGTATTTTAACAATATCATGATGCCCTTTCAATATGAAAGACCGCATTAGAAACACTCTTGGCCAATGAAACTTAAAAGAAGAGTGGGTGGCATTGTGGTATAGTGTGAAAAATGTGTGGAACGATATCAGTGTGTATGTGTGTGAAGCTATTACATATTTAAATGAAATTATGTAAGGTAGCAATGACCCTGGACAGCTTTCTTAACATCTTACTTAAGTGCAGCTCTGAGCAGATGCTGTGTGACATATAGCTGCTCTATTCTATTGTTTGCTCCTGTTAACAAAGCCTTGAAAAGACCCAACAAAAAGGGAGCCAGTCTCGTCTGTGGAGCCAAAGCATGATATATATTGTTCCTCTATCATTTTCAAAAGCACAATGAGCCATAGTATTGCTACTCACTTGGACACCAAATGTGTTGATCTGCAGCTGAAAATAGTCTCCAACAATTGCACTGTTTATTCCTGTTTGTGTAACATTTACTAGAAAGTACTGGGTCCATGTGCTTCAAGAAATTACTGAGGATTTTGCACAAACAGCAATCAGGGCGGAACAGTTCAAAAACAGTTTTGAGAAAGATTACAAAGCTGCTAATTTTGGGCCTCTCTGTGAATTTGTTGTGAATATAAAGTGAAAGGTTAGATGCTTGATTTTCTGACAATAATAAATGATCAGCAACTCATACCGAGCTCCCAAAAACCACTCATCGAGAAAGAGCTGCGTGTTTTGGTAGTTGCTTCTGATCAGTAACTTTGGAAGAAGCCCATTTGGTTTTTTGAATTCATCTATTATTCACACAGAAGGAGGCCTGTGCGTTTCTTGCCTCAATTACACTGAATGCACATTAGGGTGGAGTTCCTTTAATGGCCAGTGTGAATGGAGGGAATAATTACACCAAACCCCATTTAAACAAACATTTGACTTTTGTTTTTTAGACAGGCTTGGAAAACTTGTCAAAAAAGTTAAAGACAAAACTGAACTTTATTCCTGAGACTCATTGATGGTCCATAGCTGTACTCTCATTTATGAAGCAGTTTGTTGAAATTAATTCACTGAGACTTAACTGGGTCTGACCAAAAGGCATCTCACTAACACAAGATCATAAATTGCCACAGGAGGCCAAACGGTTTACAGAGTAAACAGCAGGGTGAAATGTATGTATGGCACGTATTGGCCCGATGTCTCATTAACACAGGCTCAGATACTCTCCCTCTCTTCTCCTCACGCTAAAACACAGAGGCTCCAGTGGCCAAATTAATGCTGCATGTTTTAATTTACTCCCAGTTGGAAATTAAGAGTTGATAATGGATGCAAATCTGGCAGAGATTTCCCACTGGATCCACTGTGTTGCGCTCTCCACAGCTGGGTGTGTTCAGTGAAGTTTGTTACACACACACACACACACACACCACAGCATCAATTAGAGCTCAGAAAACCCATAGAACACCCAATAGCAAGCCACACACAAAAACATGGAAAAGCCATTTGCTAATTTGAAAAATAGAACATTTTAATAAAGGCTACATCTCTTCATAATTACAATAATTAAAGTACCGTGGCATCTTTTCAACCGAGCTCTATAGAACGCATAATTTACAGTTTACAAGTGGAGCCAAGGAAGCCATGAAAAATATTATAAAACATAAAGATGATGAAACGGATACTAAAAGGCATAAAAATATCTTTTCAACATAAGGCCCCTTGAAAAACCAAGGGAGTAATAGGACCCTGAAAACTGGGTAAAACACGGCAAGAATCCATGTAGGCACAGCTTCTGTACTCAGTTAAAACACTACGGACATAGTGTATGTATATCGCCATTATCCGTATCATCTGCAGCTCATAGTGCAGGCTTCAAATACGCACCAAGTGAAAATCAAAAGCAAATCAAAAGCATCTCAGTCACACATACACATAAGTAAGCACGTTGGGGAGCACATCATAGAGCTTTTTGTTGGTAAATAGTACTATTGGTGTAAACACATTTTGGGGACTCGAGGAGCTGTTGAGGACAGTTTCCTCTTCGTAAATACGTAGGCTATTTGTGCGATGCCTGCGCCACTGGAACAAAGGCACTAAGACGCGACAGATCAAGGCTAGCTGGGCTGAGACCCAGAGTCAGGAATCAAACATTAATAACATTTTCATAATACACTCAGGGCCCTTCAGAGTGGGTGGGGGACACAGCCACAAATAGCACTGTAGTAGTAAATATATTATCAAACTTTAAGTGACAGGGAACCATTCTCAAAGCTTCAGCAGTCAGGTCTCCAGTCAACAGATCTGAGATGTCCCACCCAGCCTCCAGGAGCAGGAGTGGAGTTTTTGAAGAGGTATTTTGGAAGTTTACAGTTCAATATAAGGGGCCAAGATGAATGAACCATTTCCTTTACTTGAGAACGGATTCTCAAAAAGGTAGGTTAAAAAAAAAAAAAAAAGTCACGGTTGTGGAAATTGAAGAAGTTTCTCCAACTCCAAGCAGCTTGTCCATGGAGGAATAATAAGGGTGGGGCGGGGATATCTCCAATAAATAGCAATAGAAATCTTTACAACAATACAAGCATCACAATACAATGCAATGTACATGTATATCTGCATATACATATTAGGGATGTCCTAGCCCATGGGCAGAACAGGTCGGGTCAGGTAGGGTGTCAGTCTGCAATTTAAACCCACTGCCCATTTCTTTGACAAATGGTCATTCACCTAGAGTTTCTAGAGTTTTCTCTTCTGGAAACATCAGGATGTTTCAGTCCAGCCATACAGTCCAATATTTTCCTCACTTCAAGCCGGGCTGTTCGCATGATAGTCCTGCATTAGTGCTCACTTCTCCTGCTTCTTCTGCCCTCTCCTCCTCCATGTTTCACCCAGTTTGTTTGCCCAGATCTTGAAAACATCACTCTAGCAACATCTCCAGTCCTACAGTCTTAGCTTAAAAGACACACGCTTTGTGTGTTTGTGTCTTGTGAGAGCATATGAAGGAATATATCCATTGTCAGAGTTTATTCCAAATCATGGGGGGCATGGTCTCACTCCATCCTCTCCACCTTGCCCAGGATCTTGCCATCGTATGTGGGCAGCAAGGAGCCATCATCTGACACTTCCTCAAACACAGCACCGCACTCAAACTCATCACTGGCTTTCTTGAAATAGTACCTGCAACAGAGAGACATGAGCGTTAACACTAAAGACCAGACTTTTCCACACACAAGCATGACTCAAACTATACTCAGGCGACCTCTCACTGTCTTCATCCCTCCCTCCACTCTTCCTCTCTTTTACTGCTCCCTTTCCCTTTTCCCTACATCATATTGTTGTGAGTTTTGCCCCAGCTGACCGGGCCAATTAGGCCCTGTTGCAAATGAAGGGGTCCTTTGACAAAGGCTGAAATTTTGGGTGCCTGCAAGTCTGCCTGTCATTACCCCCTGACTCCTACACACCCACTCATGCACGCACTTTTACTTGTCCCTCATCCACATTTCTTTATTACAGGGACAAAAAAAAAAAAAAAAAAGGACAGAGGGAACGTAGGGGAAGAGGAGACAAAGGAAGGAGAACACCATGTTCCTCCTTCACCCTGTTGATAGCACGAGCCCTCGGTGAGTGCTGTAGGAAGGGGCAGCAGAGTGTCAACACTTTCTGTGTGTGTGTGAAGAAAGAGAAAAGAAACCAAGGGCTTCTCCTGAGCCATGACTTCACTTGGCCATTAATGATGCAACCCCCCCGCCCCCACCACCTACAATCCTTATTTTAGAGGAAGCTAAATCAGCGGGGGGGGGGTTCAGAATTCACTCATTAACTATGTAATGGAAAATGTCTCAATTTGCTCCATGTGTGGGGTGACTGGAATGTTTGTGAGTATTTTGTCTTTAATGAGACGGAAGGCTGACAAAGTTCAACATGCATTTCTTATAAAACAAGAGCTAAACCGTCACTGCAAAATGTGGCTGTGACTTTTTGCACTCCAGTCAGTGCCAGGGTGGTCACAGATAAAAAGCAGCACCATGCGAATCAGAGGAAGGCTTCAACTAAATAGAATTCAAGAAGTCTCTGTGAGGAAAGTAATTAGAGTAAATAACACTTAATAGATAAATAAGATAACATGAAAGAGCTAAATACATGCCTGATAATTCTATCCTTCTTTCCTATCTGGAGGAGGAAGAAAAAAAAAAAAAGAAAAAGTTGAGCCATCGTATTTTTTTTTTGGGGGGGTGGATTCTTCAAAGACTCATGATCTTTTTTGCTGAGAGAGACAGACAGAGAGAGCCTGAATTTCCATTGGAACATGTTTTATGTGGCTAGATCTGTTTTTTCCCCCCCTTCTCCCCTTCTCTCTCCGTTTGCACTGACATCTGGCACCAATATCATCTGGCAGGACCCAGCAGTACTGTTCTTTGTTGAACTGCTGCCATGTTGAAATGACCCAACTCCACATATTCTCTGGCTGCTATTAAAGCGCTGTGCAGCTCTCTTTCCAAAAAAATGTGGATGGTATGACACAGGAACTGAGACATCGAGCCAGAAAGAAAAGAAAAGGATGGGGGGGGGGGGGACAGCAGACAGATGTGAAGAAATTGCACATCTAAGTGCTTGTCACATTTACTGATCCAAAAACTGCACACATCTGGACAGGAAGAATTTTCTTGAGGTTGCTTTGCTTTTTTTCCTGCTACCATAGAAATCATAGTTTGATACCTATAATTATTAACACAATACTCAAGTCATGCTTATTGTTTAGACTGCCATGTTCTGCAGGATAAGTGTTCTTTTCCCCTTAATGCCCACTGGAAAGATGCAATCAAAGTAAAATCTCTCTCTGCAAACACACATTGAAGGGGTGCGGCCTTATTCAGGGCCCTGCAGTACAGCAAGCAAGTGGATCTGGCATTTAATAATCTGCCTTTCAAAAATATCCATAAAATGATTACAACGTGTGTAAACATTGTGTGTAAAGCACGAGCACATTCAGGCATGCAAATGTGTACAAAAACACGCACACACACACAGCAGGGAAAAAAAAAAGAAAAAAGAAGAGCCCTTGATAGCATCAGCGAAGAATTTGCACGCTGGCCATTTGTGTGAGTCTTTGTTGGTTGAAATGAAAGGGGCCAGGGCTTCAAAGCCATGTGTATTAAGTGTGCCTTAGCATGGAAATCAATACCAGATGGGACCCAAATCGCTGCAGTTCAAACTCTCCCACTAACCCCACACCACCCTCCTCCCGCCCTCTTGTCCTTTCCTTTTTGTTGAATCCCGCTCAACACACAAAAACCAGAGGCCTGACACTGTCTGCACACACACACTGAAATAAATACCCATAACAACTCTACATGCAGACAATAAAATATAATATTTAAGGTCTTCAAGGTCACACTAACATACTATCTAAATTTTTCCCCAGACAGTTCAGCATGAAGTATTTAAGGTAGGTTTTTATTCTTTTTTTAAATAAATGTCTTAAAATGTTACTGTGTTATGTAATGTACACAAGCCATCACTGATGCACTGAATTGCTCTTGTAAGACTTCAAAGTTCCCTCTACACACCTGTAGTTCCCCTTCTTACGGAGCTGCTCCTTGAAGTGGCCCAAGGTCAGACTGTGGCTTTTCATGGTCCTTCGGTATGGGATCTCCTCACCACAGAAGAAATACGTAACCACTGTCTCGCCGCTGCACACCCCATGGTTTCCAAAACCCTTCTTACACTCCTTCATCCTGAAAACGGACAATGAGGGACAGACAGGGTTTGTGAGAGAGAGTGGACACTGTCAACATACTTAACAGGATAACAATAAAAAGACAAATCAGAAACAGAACGAAGCCTCTAAGGGACAGCTTGCAGATACAGAATGCAGTGGGCTGTATTAGACTAGAAGCACAGTAACAGCAATAACACTGGTGAGTGAGTGACCCAGTGCCATGAGCAAGTGTGTGCCTGTGTGTTGTGTGTTCATGGTGAAGGGGTACAGAATTAACAATTCCCCTTCAGCTATGTCCAAAGCTTGTCTGAAGCTCCACTTCAGAGGAGCTCTCTCTTTGCTAGGCTCTGCTCGCCCCAGCTGACTGCCAGTTCAATGAATGACAGCCGGTAAAAGTGACACATATATATAATATGAAAGGGATGTCTAAATGAGGTGGTGCAGTGGCTTCACACACAAGATTCATGCAAACACAGAAGGACTGCGTGTACAGAGTTTAAAACCTTCTCTTCTGCACTTGTATGTGGGTGTGCATGTGACTATTTGCCTGTCTCTGTACGTGAGTAGTGAGCGGTGCAGATGACAAGAAGGAAGAGTTAAAAGGGTAGAAGTACACTGCAAGGTGGAGGCTATGGCTGAGAGGATGAGGAAGAAGAGCAGAGAGGAGGAGAGGAGAGGGAAGGCAGGACGCTAGAGGCATCATACTCTTCTGATTGGAGACTGGGGCTGTTGGTAAGGAGGCCAGCAGGGCTGGGATTGGCTAGAGACAGAGGGACGGACCCCCCACCCTGGACAGGCACTAGATGGCTCTTTTCTCGCTGGAGATTGGACACAGCATGCCTTGGAAGAGATGAAACAGAAACGTTAATGCTCCATTACTGATATTTCCTTTGGTCACTTTGTGAGACATCAAATGTGGGACTAATAGAAATAATTAGCAAGCATAAAAACAGTTCAGAGTCAACAGCAATATTCAACAACTATATCCTATGTACCTCTGCCTGGCAGTTTTGGTGGAGACCTCCTCCAACCTACGACAGGCCTCTTCCAGCTGAGCCAAAGTATTGGGAGGGGGCAGGGGAGGCATAGCAGGGTCTTGGATGAATGGCTGGGCTGGCTGATGGTTACGTAAATGGCCACAGCTTCCTCCACCACCCCATGTGTGCGTCTGGGTGGAGGAGCCTCCAAAAGACTTCTTGGTGCTCTGAGTACTGCAAGGCCAAAAGGACACAGGCATCAACCATATGTTATAGCGGGCCATAGCGTGGCAGATTTAAGATTTCAATAACACCTATGCCATCAAGTCATAGCCACTACGCACCTGTGAGACTTGTGCCTGCCCCGTTGTTTACTTTCCAGGATCCACTGCAGCACATTTTGGGTGGGGTCTGTTGTGTCACTGGGCAGCTGTAATGGTCCGCAGTCCTCCATACACCTTTCTGCGACTCCATCTTCAGCCCCTGAACGACACACACGCCTGGACAGAGAGCTGGAACGCCTGACAGGAAGAGAGTGAAAGAATTAGCTTTTTTTTTTTTTTTTTTTAAATCAACTCTGGAAACAGGGGGGAAAAAAAAACAACAAAACAAACAAAAGACACATTAGGTGCTTTAAACTGACCCCAAACTGTTGTCTGTCGAAATAGCTGCACATGTCTCTCTACCAAGGCTGCGGCTGCGTTGGTAGGGCTGGCAGGGCTGACACTCCCCACTACTGGAGCACAGGCTATGCACCCTGAGGGCTGCCTCCCTTTCAATCTGCTCTTTCGTCTTGAGACTGGCATGATGGTGGATGTAATGATGGTGGATGTGTTTGGTGCTCTGTCTGCTTACAAGAGTCCTGCTAGACCCCAAGGCCAGAGTGAAGGCGCCTTGTTCAGGACTAGAGACAGAGGAAGCAGAGGGCCCGGCCCTCACCAGGTTCTTGATTCCAAAGCCTGTCCGGGTGAAAGGCCTGTGCTCTGGGGAGCTAGAGCGAGGTGAATGCCGGATGACAGCAGGGGACTGGCAGCCGGGGGTCTTCAGGACACGTGAGAGGTGTTCATCCAGGATGGCCTGCGGGTCCTCCTCAGAGGAGCCAGAGAGGAGGGTCAAGGGGTGGGGAGACAGCTGGGGAGCACTTCCCATGATATCTGTGTCTTCTCTTTCGTCCTCCTGGTAAAAACAAAGAGGACATACAAAGTTAATGACTGATGAAAAAGAAACAAATGAAAAACAACAGTTGTGTTTTCCAATAAGAGTCAGTCTCTCACACACACACACACACACACACACCTCCTGAATCTGCTGCAACCTCTCCTCCAGAGAATTAATGGTGTCCTGCTCCCTCTTCAGGCTCTCCAGGCGGGAAATGAGTTGAGCTGCAAATTCTGCCGGCTCCAGCGGGACCATCTCTTTTGGAGGACAACGAGTACGCTTTGGGGAGGGGGGAAAAAAAACGTTAGCTGTTGTGTAATCCCTGTTGTCCCGCCACAATGCAGCTTTAGTCCTCCAAACTTCAACAAAGACTCCTTGGACTTTTTATGAATTGTCCTCCACCAGTGCCTCCGACCCACTATATGTGGTACTGATCAGGGCACTATCATAGGCACCCAGGGTTATAGGGTTGTGTAAAGGGGTGGAAGGCCTGGTGTATGGTCACGCTGGGCTCAGCCATGGCTGGTTCCCCCTGTCATCGCCAGCAGGCCTCTTTAAAGTCAGCTCACTTCAAAGACTTTCTCGTCAAATATCAAACACTCGGTGGGGGGAGAATAAGGTTGCAGAGGGAGGGATGGAGGGATAGATAGATGGGAACCAATGGCTTTACATCTAGGAATAAAAGCCACATATCAACAGGGGGTGGAAGAGAACTACAGGGAGGAGAGGATGAGGGATTAAAAAAAAAAAAAAAATGGGAGAAGTTGAGATGCAGAGATTTGAGCTCACAGGAGGGGAGAGAAAGAGAAAACGAAGAGAGGGAAGGATTGGAGGAAAGAGATAAAGGTGCCAGAAAGGATGTGAGATCAGAAAGGTTGAGGTAATTTATTCCCTCCCTTGCCACACACTGGGCACCTTTGAGGTACAGTATAGTGACAGTATGAGAGTATATGCGTGTGTGCGCGCACGCTGACATCTTAAATTATTTGCATTTTTCCACAAGGGCTTTCTTGATTTTTCTTTCTTTTTTTGTTTCTCCC